>NC_045778.1:16408075-16708075 GCF_008692025.1 Phocoena sinus | reverse complement strand
TTTGGGGTTATCTTTTATATTGAACAGAAATTATTTGCCAAATCTACATGTTAACATGTGACTTCACTGAGTCTGGAAACTTTAATGAAAAATAATGGTTGGGGGGCTTCCCTGGGGGCACAGTGGTTGAGAGTCCGCCTGCCGATGAAGGGGACATGGGTTCGTGCCCCGGTCTGCGAAGATCCCACATGCCGTGGAGCGGCTGGGCCCGTGGGCCATGGCCGCTGAGCCTGCGCGTCCCAAGCATGTGCTCTGCAATGGGAGAGGCCAGAACGGTGAGAGGCCCTCATACTGCAAAAAAAATTAATAATGGTTGGGATGAACAAAGCATATTCTCCTGCCTAAATACCCCTTGAGTGGAGCTGCTAAACTATGCCCTAGATGATGTTAAAAGGACATATTGCCTATGTTTCTGTCTTACTTCCAAGTTTTAAATAAGTTTTCTTAACTCCTTGGTACTTTATTTTATAATAGAGGGTGGGTAAATCTCATTAACCACAGAAGCTAGAGAGCCTCCCCTCCTCAAATTTTTTAAAACTGGACTGTCCATAGAAAATATTGACCTTGGCCTTGACTGACTGGCAAGAGGAATGGTGTATAAGGAAAGAGAAGAAATTCCTGATTTGAAAGGTCACTCAGGTGGCAATGGGAAACAACTAACCCCTGCTAATCTTAGCCATCTGCCAGCCTACCAGACCTTACTGAGTATGTCACTCTTAAGTCTGGAATTCAGAAGGGGAAGTTGTTCACCTTCCTCTGTGCTGATGACCCACCTGAGTACAGTTCCCTCAAGATGGAACCACTGCAGTTAGAAATCCAAGGACATCCTCTGCAGAAGCAGCACTTCTCAGGTGGATGAGGTACAGACTACCCTTTGAGTGTGGTACAAAAAGCAGCTTCAAGGATCCCTCAAAGAGACCAACTCTTTAAATCACTTGGTGTGGATCTCCAGATGTCTGTCCAAGAAGATGCTGTTGGTGCACCCAACTCCACATAGGACCAGGAGTAATTAACTATCTCACCTAGAACCTATCCCAGAGAAAAGAACCCAGTATCTTTCGGTGAATGTTGACCAAAACCAAAACACTTCCCTCCTTGACTCTTGGCTTTCATACCCTGTTTTGCATATGATTGTTTTAAAGTATTTTCTGTTAGGACCAACAAAGGGTCAGTAAAAGACATTTTCACACAAAGACATAGAGTTGTACCCTAGGAACAAGATTGAGACAGGCGTGAAAGTAAGTGGCCAGGTATACAGAACAGATTGGTGGTTCAAATGAATTTTGCCAAAGGATTTGCCTGGCATCTATTAGCTCTTGTACTGGCTTGGAGTGGTGGTAATATGAAAGGTACCTTGTTACTTCCTAAAAGTAAGAATCAAAACCACAATGAGGGATTTCCCTGGTGGTCCAGTGGTTAAGACTCCACGAGGGTTCAATCCCTTGTCAGGGAACTAAGATCCCGCATGCCACATGGGGAGGCCAAAAAAAAAAAGAAAAGAAAAGGAACCAAAACCACAATGAGATACCACTTCATATCCACTAGGATGGCTGTAATCAAAAAAACAGAAAGTGGGCTTCCCTGGTGGCACAGTGGTTGGGAGTCCGCCTGCCGATGCAGGGAACATGGGTTCGTGCCCCGGTCCGAGAAGATCCCACATGCTGCGGAGCGGCTGGGCCCGTGAGCCATGGCCACCGAGCCTGCGCGTCCGGAGCCTGTGCTCCAGGGCGGGAGAGGCCACAGCAGTGAGAGGCCCGCGTACCGCAAAAAACAAAAACAAAAACAAAAAAACAGAAAGTAACAAGCATGATGAGGGTGTTGAGAAATTGGAACCCTCATACATTGCTGGCGGGCATATAAAATGGTTCAGTGGCTGAGGAAAAAAAGGCAGTTTCTCAAAAAGTTAAACATAGAATTACCATAGCAATGCTACTCCTAGGTATATACCCCAAAAGGTTGAAAACAGGTACTCAGACAAATACTTGTACACATGTGTTCACAGCAGCACCATTCACAATAGCTAAACAACAGAAACAAACCAAATATCTATCAACCAGTAAATGGACAGACAAATTCTGATATATGCATACAATGGAATGCAACGGTATTCAGCCATAAAAAGAATGAAGTATTGATACATGCTACAATGTTGATGAACTTCAAAAATATTATGCCAGTTAGAGAAACGCACATCAAAACTACAATGAGATATCATCTCACACCAGTCAGAATAGCCATCATCAAAAATTCTAGAAACAATAAATGCTGAAGAGGGTGTGGAGAAAAGGGAACCCTCTTGCACTGTTGGTGGGAATGTAAATTGATACAGCCACTGCTGGAGAACAGTATGGAGGTTCCTTAAAAAACTACAAATAGAACTACCATATGACCCAGCAATCCCACTACTGGGCATATACCCTGAGAAAACCATAATTCAAAAAGAGTCATGTACCAAAATGTTCATTGTAGCTCTATTGACAATAGCCCGGAGATGGAAACAACCTAAGTGTCCATCATCGGATGAATGGATAAAGAAGATGTGGCACATATATACAATGGAATATTACTGAGCCATAAAAAGAAATGAAATTGAGTTATTTGTAGTGAGCTGGATGGACCTAGAGTCTGTCATACAGAGTGAAGTAAGTCAGAAAGAGAAAAACAAATACCGTATGCTAACACATATATATGGAATCTAAAAAAAAAAAAAAGGTCATGAAGAACCTAGGGGCAAGACCGGAATAAAGATGCAGACGTAGAGAATGGACTTGAGGATATGGGGAGGGGGAAGGGTAAGCTGTGACAAAGTGAGAGAGAGGCATGGACATATATACACTACCCAACGTAAGGTAGATCGCTAGTGGGAAGCAGCCGCATAGCACAGGGAGATCAGCTTGGTGCTTTGTGACCGCCTGGAGGGGTAGGATAGGGAGGGTGGGAGGGAGACGCAAGAGGGAAGAGATATGGGAACATATGTATATATATAACTGATACATTTTGTTGTAAAGCAGAAACTAACACACCATTGTAAAGCAATTATACTCCAATAAAGATGTTAAATATATATATATATATTATGCCAAGTGAAAGAAGCCAGTCACAAAAGGTCACATGTATGATTCCATTTATATGAAATATCCAGAAAAGGTAAATCCGTAGGGATGGAGAGCAGAATCATAGTTGCCAGGGACTAAGGGGAGAAAGGAATGGGGAGTAACTACTTCATGGATATGGGATATTTCATCTGGGGGCAAGGAAAATGTTTTGGAACTAGATAAAAGTGTTGTTTGTACAACACTGTGAATGTACTTAATGACACATAATTGTACACTTGAAAATGATTAATTTTATGTTATTTGAATTTCACCTCAGTTTAGAAAAAGAGAGGAAATATCAACAATTATATAAACAGCATAGATTTCAAACAGAATAGAGCAAGTTTATACAATGGCCTTCAAAATGTAAAATTACCCAGAGTAGGGCTTCCCTGGTGGTGCAGTGGTTAAGAATCCGCCTGCCAATGCAGGGGACACAGGTTTGATCCCCAGTCCGGAAGATCCCACATGCCGCGAAGCAACTAAGCCCGTGCGCCACAGCTACTGAGCCTGTGCTCTAGAGCCCGCGAGCCACAACTAATGAGCCCACGTGCCACAACTACTGAAGCCCGTGTGCCTAGAGTCTGTGCTCCGCAACAAGAGAATCCACCACAATGAGAAACCTGTGCACCGCAACTAAGACTCAACAAAGCCAAAAATAAATAAAATAAAATAAATTAAAAAAAAAAAAAAAAGAAAATACCCAGAGTACACTAGAGTTTGGACAGAAGAGGGAGCAAGAAACACACAGACATACAGAATTTACATGAAAGAAAAGTTCTGAAAATACACTGATTTTTTTTTCCAGGATCATGTCACTACTCTCCTCCTTGGATGAATTGTTATATCTTCTAAAAATAAAATTTAAAAATAAATAAACTCTTCAATACCGAGAAAGAAATAGTGAACACTCATAGAATTTACAGCTTGAAGGTTGACCTGAGAGGTCATTCAGTCCAGCTGTCCTTATTTTACAAATGGGAAAGCAAGAGAGACTCAGAGAGACTGCCTAAATGCCTTTCCCAAGGTCGCACAGCAGAGCTGGCGCTAGCAGCAGCCCAGGGTTGGTTGGAGACCATGCTTTCCAAGATAGAAGCTCCAATTATGTTCTCTGTGGTTTTATTTTTTTCTCTTGAATCACATATCTAAAATGTTTCCAGGCCTATAGCAAATCAGTGTCAGCCACCCCCTCCTCAGCTTGCCAGTATTCACATCCAAGGACAATCAGGTTAAAATTAACATCGCTAGAGCAGCCTTACATGGAAAAGGCCCAAACACGCAGCCTAGCGTGTGTAAGATGTCAGCAGAGTACGCCAGCGCACTCTGGCCTTATTCCTAGGGAGGGGATGGGGGATTCAGAGACTGTGTGTATGTGCAGCCTACCTGTCAACTAGGGTCAACACATCCTTTGAGAGTCAGTCCAAAGGGCTTGAACTCCTCTCTCAGATCCTGTCATCCAGATCATTCCTTCCAGCCCTGCCTTCTGCACTAGAGGGCTGATTAAGCAATTTTCCCAAACAATGACCATTCTCTCCCAAGCCCAGCTGTCTAAATAACGTGGCTGGGTTTTTTTCCCAACTGCATATATGTCCTGGGACTTCTTTTGAACTTGCTGGTGCATTCCCTTCCTCCCCTCCCTACACCAGTTACCAGAATGGGTCACTTCTTTATGGGGCCTCCACAAAAAGCAGAGTCTGCAGTAAACAGATATTTTGACTCAAGGTTGTAATGCAGATAAGGAACAGTCACAGCCAAAGCATAACTTGAAAGTTTCCTACCCCAAGAGGGCTACCACAAACTGGATACCAGCGCCTCAAACACTGCTATTTCATTTTGCTAAAAGGGGCCCTTAAATTTTCAAACTTTTAGCTCCTGAAATACAGTTTTCTTATTAAATGTGGATTTATGTCAGTGCCACGAGGAGCACCTAATCCAGCATAATGTCGTGCCAGAAAGGCCTCTCTCCCCTAATTATTTAATTTCGAATAAAAGTGGGATTTTATTTTGGGATTAAGAGTGGGCTCTGGAATTAGAGTATTCATGTTCAGATTTTGGCATCACTGCTATATCTCTGTGGTCTTAGGCACCATACGTAACCTCCCATGACCTCAGTTTGCTCATCTATAACATGACATAACAATGAGCACCTACCTCTTAAAGCCACTTTGAGAAAATAAAAAGTTTGCAGCACATATATGAGTGCCTGGCACATTCTAAGAGCTCAGTTACTGTTATCTATTGTTATCCTTCCCTAGACGGGGCCTGGTAATTACTCTTCAGTCATGGAGAAGAACCCGCCTGCAGTCAGGAGTACTCTACTGCTAACATTTTTGGGCAACTGATCTTCGGGAACAGCTCATACACTAACCTGTCTGTTCTGAATTTCCACAGGCTCCAAAACGATTCATGAGTTGGAGAGCCAGATCTACAACCCTATGCAGATCTTATTCCCTTTCTGACATCCCAGAAAACCTCTGCTTGAATATCTCCAGCAAAAGGAAACTGCCCCTTGGCTGTCCATGTGACTTGTGGATGGCCTACTGTTTCTAATTTTGTCCTGTGGGTCCACCCAGCAGAAGGTACTTAGCCCTTCAAACATGTAAATACATTACCAAGCTTCTAGGCTGAATAACCCCATGTTCCTAAAGTGTTATCCCAGGGCCTGATTGATACAGTCCCTTCCACAGGAACTCCTGCTTGTTAATACGCTTCAGAGCCACCCAATTCCTGGAAGGGAGGCTGCCCAGCTTTAAGGTGAGACCAGGCTGGGGAGAGGATTGTAAAGAAAGCCAGGGGACCAGATCTTCTTCATCATTCTACCCACTAACACGCACCCCCATCACTCTACGCTTCTGAGAATCTTCAGAGAGATGGCATCAGCTTTTTTCAAACATTTCCTGAGTTGGATGAGATGTCAGTGATCTTGCAGTGGGATGCCCTAACTAAGCAATTTATCCTTTCCACATAACTTTAGGAAGGGAGGAGAAAGGAAATAGAGAGTGTTCAGTGAATATTATGTGTCAAGCTCCATGCTGAATTTATTTTTAATTGTATTTATTTAATTAATTTATTTATTTTTGGCTGCGTTGGGTCTTCGTTGCTGCGCATGGGCTTTCTCTAGTTGCGGCAAGCAGGGGCTACTCTTTGCTGTGGTGCACAGGCTTCTCATTGCAGTGGCTTCTCTTGTTGCAGAGCACAGGCTCTAGGTGCGTGGGCTTCAGTAGTTGTAGCACACAGGCTCAGTAGTTGTGGCGCACGGGCTTCACTGCTCCGCAGCATGTGGGATTTTCCCAGACCAGGGCTCGAACCCGTGTCCCCTGTATTGGCAGGCGGATTCTTAACCACTGCACCACCACGGAAGCCCCATGCTGAATACTTTTCATATGTTACTTCATTTAAATAAACAACAAACATAAGGGGCATTCTAATTACATTCCCCATTTTAAAGATGAGGAAACCGAGACTCAGGAAAGTCTAAAGCTTTCCCTCAATCACAGAGTGCTTAAGCAAGGATATGAACTCAGGCCACCCAATATAAAGTCCCTTGTGCTTTCCTCTCTACCAGACCTGTCTTCCAGGGCTCATCTCAACTTGCTCAAGGACTCAGCTACTACACAAACTATTCACTTACACTGAGCCTGCAATCACTGGCCTTGACTGGGCTCCACCAAGCTACCATAGTACTGAAGTATCCCTCTAGACCAGGGCTCAGCAAAGCACAGCCTTTGGGCGAAAACTCACCGTTGCCTCTTTTTGTAAATAAAGATTTATTGGAACATAGCCACACCCATTTATTTTCCTACTGTCTATGGCTGTTTTCACAATGCAATGGCAGAGACCATATGGTCTGCAAAATCTAAAATATTAATGAGGTAGCCCTTTCTTTGCAAAAAAAGTTTGTCAACCCTGCCCCAGACCCACATTATATTGGCAAATATCTCATTATCCCATGGACAATCGTAAAACCACAAGTGAGAGGAACAATGGAATCATAACCCTTTGTTATTTCTCTCATGGATCTTTCTTACATATATGTTGGTACTTTTTCCACATTAACCATAATCTAGGGACTTCCCTGGTGGCGCAGCGGTTGGGAGTCCGCCTGCCAATGCAGGGGACACGGGTTCGATCCCTGGTCCGGGAAGATCCCACATGCCGTGGAGCGGCTGGGCCCGTGCGCCATAACTGCTGAGCCTGTGCTCTAGAGCCCGCGAGCCACAACTACCGAAGCCCACACGCCTAGAGCCTGTGCTTCGCAACGAGAGGCCACCGCAATGAGAGGCCTGCATACCGCAACGAAGAGTAGCCCCTGCTCTCTGCAGCTAGAGAGAGCCCACACAGCAACGAAGACCCAATACAGCCAAAAATAAATAAATAAATAAATTTATAAAAAAAAAAAAAAACCATAATCTACTTTTCTAGGACAGGCTACACCACCTCAGAACTATTGTAACACCTGTTTCAATCTCTGTTTTCATGTAGTAATTTCTCATTTGCCATAAGAGGTGGTGCGTGGACAGTGGTTTCTATTTTTCCAGTATCCAGGCAGTTACCTGTCCCACCGTATGCAGCTTTGGTAGGACTTTCAGTCAAGGTGCCCTGCCCTCCTCTAACCAAAGATAGGCTTGAGACCCAAATGGCCCATTAGGACTCCTGTCCCACAATTTCACATCTGGAGTATCATGACTCATGGACAGAAATTGAGTGAGAGTTGATTTGTACCTGCATCGGTGCCCTTCCAAGACTCTTCATTCCTGCTGCTCTGCAAATTGTCCTTTCCAAGCCTGGTTCTTCAGAGGTAAATTCCTTCTTAAATGAAGTTGGCCAGATCAGTGTGTCACTTGTAACCAGACCCAGCTGATACAATAGGTCCATAAAAACCTGCAGGGTAGGAGAATTTGTCTCTAAGGAATCTGATTCCTTCTGAACAAACTAGGACTAGGGGAGAGAGGTCTTGATTGAATGTATAAAACCTTAGAAGATATTTTTAATTCAATTATTGAATGCAGAGACATATAAAGGAATATGAATACCATTTCACAGATATTAAATGAGTCCCAATAGTTAATGTACAGTGATTTCCTATTGCTGATGTAATTTTAGTTCTTTAGGACTAGCAGCTGATTTCTTTGTGACAACATAGTACACCGTTAGTATTAAGCATCAGAGACTACCTCTCCATGGCTTCCACTAGGGGACATTTGCTCATCTGTGATGGCAAAGGCACAGGTGAGGATTTTTAATGCCTTTAACATGTAACTGACATGATAACAAAGCAGAGCTCACTACATCTGATTCTTGACATTCACACGAGGGTGTTTGGGGGTGCTAGGAACCAGGATGACCCAGGAATTCAATACAAACCAACACAAAGCAGGGGCACCCACAGCCTCTGGTCTCAACACCAAGAGGTCTGCCAGGCAGTGAGAAAACAGTAGGTCCCCAAAGGACAGAAAAAATGAAAATTTCCTCTGCGAAGGCAACTCCTGCATCACTTGAACTGTAGGAAAGAACTCTCAAGATCATTTAGCCCACCGGCTATCTGAGGAAGGAATCCCCTTCAGAAAAACCCCTGAAAAACAGGTGTCACTAGAGCTGTCCAGGTGAATACCATCAATGATGGTGAACTCATTACCTTTAAGGCAGCTTGATTCATTTTTAGATAGCACAAATTGTTAGAAACTTCTAACAACTCTGAATTGAATAAAACCACACACACAGAAAATGCTACTCCCTCTTCCTTGTGGCCATCCTTCACACCTACCCTGATCATACTTTTCATAGCCCACGAAATCTTCTCAACTCCTAACCTAACACCACAGAAGCTCCAAATCATTTTTAATGTGGCATGCATTGAGTTTTTACTTTCCTACCTGTAGAGGTCAATCAGGTCCTGTCAGGAAAGGTATGGCACACTGAAATTTAGTAACTTGAGGACAGTTTAGCAAAGGGACCATTTACAAAAGTGTGAGCCCAGGGTAGGGAAACTAAAAGGGATTGTACAATACCCCCAGGGTATTACCACTCCAAGCTTGAATGAACAAGGAAAGCAGTTAGCAGAACTGGATACAGGGCAAGCCAAGTAAAGAGGATTCCCTGGCAGGAGCTGTAACCTTCAGCTTCAGATGGCAGCCTCACAGGACAGGGGTTGGTGGAATAAATACCCCTCCCTCACTCTTCTCCTTGACTCTAATCTCCTGCCAGAGGTTTTCATTGGCTAAACGTAATTGGAAACTTGAGGGAAAGGGAGCGCATCAAAGCACTTTATACAAGTTAGATTCCTGGGGCACAGAGCAGAGAGGTGAGCAGACCTTAGGGGCAAATGGAAAATATCTAGCACATAAGACATCTCATGTCTTGTCTGCCCAACATGCATTCACTTTTATTCTGGTAATAATACCTCAATTTTCTTCTAGGGAACCGCTTCCCACCCACTCTCCTGTCACATGATTTAAGCCCAGTTGATCGCACCTCTAACAGCAGGAGAGGTCATGTGACTCAGGACTCAGGCCTGTCCAATCAGCATCACAACCCTCTTAATAACAGTGATTGACTCAGAGATAAACATTAACTCAATTAAGGACAATGCGAAGCAAACACTGTTCTTCGGCAGGAGAGGAATGTTCTCCTTTCCCCCAGATTGCTGGATATTAGCCTGGAGCTACTGGAAGCCACAGTGCCCCCCAAAAGAAGAGCCTGGATAAAGAGAAAGTTAACTCAGAGGAAGGCACAGCCAAGAGAGAGAAAGACTCAGCCCTGATAACATTGTCTGAGTTCCTGGATCCAACTGTGCCTGAAATCTACCCTGACTATCCCAGCCTGAAGTTTAAATGATATTGAAAAGAAAAGTTCCTATAGTATAAAGAGCACCGTTGGGACATAAGTTCAAAGTCTGGCTCCATCACCTTCTAGCTAGGCGACATTGGGAAAACACTTAACTTTATGATCTTCAAGTTCCTTGACTTTAAAACAGGAAATTATAATGCCCTGCCACCCTCCTAGGCTTATTGTGAGTACTAAACAAGACCACAGATTTAAAGGTCCCTTGTAAACTGCACGGCACTGTACAAATGTCCCAGATTCTTCTTCAGGTCACCCCCACCTTCAGATGTGCCACACTCGGGACATTGGTAACGCAGTGTTCCACAGTCAGGGGCACACAACATTCTAAAATTACTTCCAAGGCTGAGTAATGACATATTGGAAAGCAGCTGTCAAGAGCAGTGGCAATCTCGACATTGCCAAATAGAAAAAAAAAAAAAAAAAAGAAAGAAATGAACAGAATCGGCTTTATTTTAAAGAGACAGACTAGGGCTTCCCTGGTGGCACAGTGGTTGAGAGTCCGCCTGCCGATGCAGGGGACACGGGTTCGTGCCCCGGTCCGGGAGGATCCCACATGCCGCGGAGCGGCTGGGCCCGTGAGCCATGGCCGCTGAGGCTGCGCGTCCGGAGCCTGTGCTCCGCAACGGGAGCGGTCACAACAGTGAGAGGCCCGTGTACCGCAAAAAAAAAAAAAAAAAAAAAAAAAAAAGAGACAGACTGGAATCGGCAACTAAGAAATAAAATAATGAGAAAAATTCCACTGAATTAAAAACTATGTCTGAAACAATGTCAGGGCAGAGAAGATGAGAAACAGGCAAACTGAAGAAAAATGGTCCATGCTCTGGGGTGCTGTGATTCAAGCTGCAATAGTCACAGCTGGGTAGCAACAGAGTCAAAATCAAAAACCATGGAACAGACAAGACGGAGTGCTTCCCTGAGGACAGAGAACTATTGAAAGGAAAAGCCCATACGTTACAACTATAAAATACTGGGAAAGAATAAAGCCAGAGGCCAGCAAGTGCGGCAGTAAACCCAAGCTCAGAAAAACAGAAAGATATCAAAGGTCTCACAGCTGAAGCCAACCTGATGGTGAGCAGGGAAGCTGAGAGCACTTCACCAAGTGGCTAAACCCCATGTGGAAATTTCAAAACTGAAATGGGAAAAATCCAAAGCACAGCTAGGAAAATGTGTTACCACAGAGGCAAAAGAGAAAAACATATGTGCAAAATGCTTCAATGTGCTTCTCAGTTGCTCACCTCACAAATACAAATACCAGGCTTGGATAAGGCACTTGGCTTTTTGCTGGTCCAGCAACTCGATTCTACTGTAGACTAAAAGCAAAGAGCAGAGGAAAAATTAACTTGAATTTATAATCCATATGCCATGTGCACCATAGTTTACCAATGGACTAGAAACTGAAAGAAGGGTTAAGTCCAAAGGAAAGTGAAATCTTTCTTGTCCAACTGAAGAAACATAAAGTGCTCAAAAGAAATGTATATTTCAAAAATGATTTTCAGCATCTGAGAGCAAAGGACTGTGCTAAGTGCTACATAGGACGGGAGATGAAAGCAACATAGTCCTTCCCCCTGCCCTGCCCCACCCCCAAACAGCTAGTAATCCAGTTGAGAAGGAAAATCCCACTAGACAAGACAGAATGTAGAATGGAACACAGTGGGTGGGACAAACCAGACTTAGGTGGCAATTCTGCTCAGTGAAAATCATGAAAAAATAGACTCACATGACAATTTTCTTCCCTTGTTTAAGTGGGCGGAGGAAGTAAATAAATCAGCTTGAAAGCATTTGTTGATACTTTCCTCTGCCTCCCAACTACCCCTCCCCCAAACACAGCATCATCAAGTCCTGCCCCTTCCACATCCAGACTGTACCTCGAGTCCTTCTTCCCTCAATCCCTGTTGCTCCTACCCTTGTTCAGGCCACTGTACTCTCTTGCCCGGACCACCCAGATTATCAGCTTATTCCCATTCTCTTTCCCTTATTATCAGTCTTCTACCCAGCATCCAGAGTAATGTTTTTAAATGTAAACTAGAGCAAAACCCTTCCATGGCTGCCAAGACTACAATGAAATATCAACTCCTTCAAGACCCTGTATCTTCCAGCCTCTGACCACTCCTTCAGGTTCATTTCCTCACTCACTCCAGCTTCACTGACTGCTCAGTTCTCTGAATGCCCCACGCTCTTTGCCACCAAAATACTTTAGCATATGCTGTTCGCTGTCTGTGATGCTGTTCCTTCCCACTCTTCCCCTAACTCTTATTTGCCTGGTTGTCTCAATTTAAAAGTCACTGCCTCAGACAAGTCTTTCTGAGCCCCCACCATAAACTAGGTCTCAGAGCACCCTGTACTTTTCTTTATCATAGTTGGTGATTATATATTTATTCTGTGTCTGACTCCTCACAATACTAAAAAGCGAGGAAATTTGCTTCTTGCTCCCCACTATACACCCAGGTCCTAGAATAGTTCATGGCACCCAGCAGGGGATCAGAAAATATTTGCTGAATGAAGATACACGCTCAGCACTAACATGGTGTACAAAAGTAGAAATTATTCAAAGTGCTTCCAATCTAATATACACAAAACAAATGGAAGCAGAAAAAAATAGAAGAAAATCACATGTAGATCAGATTGTATGGAAAGTACCATAGAGGTGCATAGGCAGTCCATGTATCTTTTTTTTTTTTTGCGGTACACGGGCCTCTCAGTGTTGTGGGCTCTCCTGTTGCGGAGCACAGGCTCCGGAAGCGCAGGCTCAGCGGCCATGGCTCACGGGCCCAGCCGCTCTGCGGCATGTGGGATCTTCCCAGACCGGGGCACAAACCCGTGTCCCCTGCATCAGCAGGTGGGCTCTCAACCACTGCGCCACCAGGGAAGCCCCCATGTATCTTATAAAACAGAAAACACTAAATAAAGAAAAGGTATTCTTTTAGGTCATTTCTATCTTCAAGGGAAATCCCCATGGAGTCATTGGTAACCACAATTTTCTACAAAGGTAGAACCAAAAATAAAGAAAAACAAAAAGCAAAATAAAACCCACCTACCTGTCCATAAATAGAGACCAAAGGATCTCGGCTTACTAACCCAGGATTGCAACACACGGATAGCCAACTGTGCCAGCAGCACTGAAGCTGTGCTGGCCGCCAGTGCAGGTCCCAAATTTGCACCACCTGAGCAGTACAGAAATCAGAAGAAGAAACTAACACCAAAATTGGTTCCACTTGGAGACATAGCATTGGAAAGCATCACACCCACACTTACAACAAGGAACAAGCTAGACAAACGGCAAATTAACAATTTTTCATGAACTCATCAGAAAGCTGAGGTCACGGAGCCAATAACCAATCCAGAATCTGAGGAAAAACAGGCATCCACAGGAAGAAACAGGACCCAGGCCTTTGCCTGGCTGGGACAAACACCTCTGGACACCATATAAGCCATTAGGAAGAATTTAGCTAGAAATGTTTAACAAAATTGCTGAAGGCCAATCGTAGGCTTGCTAAGGGCTGCAGTAATAGGAAAAGCTGGGTGAACGGTATGTGGGAGCTTCCTTTACTATGTTTGCAACTCTTCTGTTAAGTCTAAAATTATTTAAAACAAAAACTGATGGGGGACTCATGAACACTACTGAGCGTGGACAGAGGCAAACAGAAAAAACATCTCATGGGAGGTCTCCCATCCCAGGCATGCATGGTACTCTCAAAAGAATATCCATGTAGATGACCTTACTCACCAAAACTATGAAAAAAAAAAAACAGGAATTCTGGGGCTTCCCTGGTGGCGCAGTGGTTGAGAGTCCGCCTGCCGATGCAGGGGACACGGGTTCGTGCCCCGGTCTGGGAAGATCCCACATGCCGCGGAGCGGCTGGGCCCATGAGCCATGGCCGCTGAGCCTGCGCGTCCGGAGCCTGTCCTCCGCAACGGGAGAGGCCACAGCAGTGAGAGGCCCGCGTAACGCATAAAAAAAAAAAAAAAAAAAAAAAAAAAAAACAGGAATTCTAATGACTCAGCCCACAGAACCAACAACTAGAAGTTCTTCACCCCTGAAAAACTACAGATATATTTATTTTGCATTCCTAGAAATTATAATAGAGGTTCACATCACATTAATGGAAATAAATTCAGAAGGGAGGTATGGGATGCATGAAGCAATGGGATGCAAAAAAACAGAACACCCGTTGGTAAATTTAAGTAAGAACTGAGTATAAAAATAATGAGGATGGGGGCAAGGGGTATATGAGAACTCTCAATACTTTCCACTCAATTTTGCCATGAACCTAAAACGGCTCTAAAAAATAGTCTACTTTTTAAAAAATACATAAATGATAACTTTTTTGTACTGAAAAACAAAATGGAATTAAAATACTAGATAAAAATAGCACAGAAGCTGGAAAAGCCTCTCACAGCACACCATGGGAGGAATATTTAAATGAAGTTAAAGCATTCTAAAAATACTAATCTTGTTCAGGAGGAAGACAGAAATATTGATTTACTACAGACTTTGTTAAATAATATATGATTAAGTACTTCCGTTTAAAACTCAGGTTCAAGATGGCAACACACACACTGAATCTACAGATAAAAATAGAACTTCCTCTGAAAAAACCTAAAAACTGAGCAACTTCTATAAATAGGGCCAAGGAGAAGGCCCACAGGCAGCACGTGGGAAGGGGTGGGACTCAGTCTCAACATAAACGCCACCCCTACTCCTCCCCCCCCCGCCCCCACCCCCAGTCAGGAGGGAACTCAACAGCCAGGGTGTCTCCGAGGAGCAAAGGATCTGAACCCCACACAAGGCACCCCAACTTCCAAGACCTGCACCTGAGAGGCGAGCCCCCAAAACATCTAGCTTTGAAAACCAAGGGGCTCTTATGCCCAAGACCCACAAGGCTGTAGCGACGTAAGAAACAGCTTTTCCGGGCCTGGCGCTGGAACTCACCTGCTCCAGGGCCCCGGGCGGAGCAGCCGCTGGGCGCCCAGACTTTGTGGTTGGGAGGCTCGTCTGCTTGTCCTGCAGCTTCGGCCTCAGGTCAGGCCTCTGATTTGACACACATCTGGGGCCTTATGGGAGTGCTCTCTGCCTGGGAGACTGGCGGGCGCTGTCTGCGGACCCGTCCTCCGCCTAGCCCAGCCGGACACCAGCTTAGCGCCTCCGAACATCCACCGCCTCCCAGAAGGGAGCTCCTGCGCACCTCTGCTGCCCAGGGCGGTCTTTGGCAGTGGCGGCCAAAAGATGCCCCGTGATCACCTGGTTCTGGGAGCGATTCCCCATTGGTCAGAAAAGAAGCCAGAGCTTAGAAAGGTACGAAGCCTGCCAGGTCTCAGAGTTCGTAATGGTGGACAGTGGTGGAAACTCGGGACGCCAGAGCTCAGGCTTCCCTAGGTAAACACTAGCTTTCTGCATTTGTCAGCTTGAGTGAAAGGCCCTGCCTGCTTTTTGCTTTGCAAACTTTCCCTCATCTCTCAAGTTGTACCCCTTCAAGAAGTGTTCCCTGGCCCCTCAGTCTGGGCTTCCAGAGGACACAAGGCACACCTGAATCTTAGCCCTTTACCACACTGGATGTGTTACTTTCCCTGATTCCCAATTAGACTGAAAGATCCCTGAGGGCAGAGGCTAATTCTTTTTCTTTCTCTGTCTGTTTTTAACTTATAGTTGATTTATAAGTTTCAAGTGTACAACATAGTAATTCACAATTTTTAAAGGTTGTAATCCATTTATAGTTAACTGCAAAATATTGGCTATATTCCCTGTGCTGTATAATATATTCTGTAGCTTATTTATTTTATAAAGAGTAGTTTGTACCTCTTAATCCTCTACCCTATCTTATGCCTCCCCCCAACCCTCTCCCAACTGGTAACCACTACTTTGTTCTCTGTGAGTCTGTTTTATTTTTTAGACTCCACACATAAGTGATATCATACAGTACTTATCTTTCTCTGTCCAACTTACTCCACTAAGCGAGATACCCTCCAAGTCCATCTATGTTGTTGCAAATGGCAGAATTTCATTCTTTTTTATGGCTGAGTAATATTCCATTGTGTATATATACTACATCTTCTTTATCCATTCATCAGTTGATGGACACTTAGGTTGCTACCACCATATCTTGGCTATCGTAAACAATGCCACTATGAATGTTGGGATGCATATATCATTTTGAATTAATGTTTTTGTTTTCTTCAGATATATAACCAGGAGTGGAATTGCTAGGTCATATGGCAGTTCTATTTTTAGATTTTTGAGAAACTGCCATACTGTTTTCCACAGTGGCTGCACCAATTTACATTCCCACCAAAAGTGTAGAAGAATTCCCATTTCTCCACATCCTCACTAATATTTGTTATTTGTGGTCTTTTTGATGATAGCTATTCTGACAAGTGTGAGGTGATACCTCATTGTGATTTTGATTTGCATTTCTCTGATGATTAGTGATTTTGAGCATCTTTTCATGTGCCTGTTAGCCATCTGTACATCTTCGTTAGAAAAATGTCTATTCAGTTCTTCTGCCCATTTTTTAATCAGGTTGTTTTGGGGGTTTTTTGATGTTGAGTTGTATGAACTCTTAGTATATTTTGGATATTAACCCCTTAACAGTCATATCATTTGCAAATATTTACCTCCAGGCAGTAGGTCGTCTTTTTGTTATGTTGATAGTTTCCTTTGCTGTGCAAAAGCTTTTAAGTAGGCCCCATTTGTTTATTTTTGCTTTTGTTTCTTTGCCTTAGTCAACAGATCCAAAAAAATATTGCTACAATTTATGCAGAGGCTAATTCTTAATAGACTTTTTATTCCCAGGTCCTGGCACAGCTTGTTTGTGAATGAAAAAGAATTAGACACTCCTTATGAATCAACAGAAAATAACTCTATTTCTTTTTTTTTTTTTTTTTTTTATAAATTTATTTATTTATTTTTGGCTGCGTTGGGTCTTCATTGCTGCGCGGTGGCTTTCTCTAGTTGTGGCGAGCGGGGGCTATTCTTGGTTGCGGTGCGCAGGTTTCTCATTGCGGTGGCTTCTCTTGTTGCGGAGCACAGGGTCTAGGTGCATGGGCTTCAGTAGCTGTGGCTTGCGGGCTCTAGAGCACAAGCCTCAGTAGTTGTGGCGTACGGGCTTAGCTGCTCCGCGGCATGTGGGATCTTCCTGGACCAGGGCTCGAACCTGTGTCCCCCGTATTGGCAGGCGGATTCTTAACCACTGTGCCACCAGGGAAGTCCCCACTCTATTTCTTAATAAGGCTCCGCACCCAATTTGTGTGGGTTTTTCCCCCACACCAAGCAGTCCTCCAACACCAGCTGGGTGTCCTACAATTTAACTCAGTCCTAACACTATCTACCTGGAGATAACATCAGATCCCACAAGTTAAGTGCTCAGTCCTACAAGAGTGCCCCACCCCCCCCACCCCCCCCACCCCCCCACCCCCGCCCTTCAGAGGCAAGTTCAGTTTGTCACTAGTGCTTCTGACAAACCAGCTATAAATTGGATGTTCCAATAACCCCCTCTCTGGGTTCAGTTAATTTGCTGGAGCGGCTCACAGAATTCAGAGAAATGTTTTACTTACCAGATTACTGATTTATTATAAAAGGGTGTAACTCGGGAACAGCCAGATGGAAGAGATACAAAGATAGGGCAAGGTATATGGAAAGGGCCTGGAGCTTCCATGGTCTCGCCACGCACATCACTCTCCCCAAGTCTCCCCATGTTCACCAACCCAAAAGCACTCCAAACTCCACTCTTTTGGGTTTTTATGGAGGCTTCATTACATCGGCATGATTGATTAAATCATTGACAATGGATGATTCAACTCAGTCTCCAGACCCTTTCTCCTCCCAGGAGGTTGAGGGGCAGGGCTGAAAGTTCCCACCCTCTGTTCACACAGTTGCCTCCACTGGCAGCCAGCCCCCATCCTTAGGAGCTTTTCAAAAGCAACTTCATGAACATAACAAAAGACACCTTGATTGCCCTCTTCACAGAAAATTCCAAGGATTTTAGGAGCTCTGTACCAGGAATGGGATAATGACCAAATATATATTTCTTATTATAAATCACACTTAATAATTACCATTACCACAAATAACATAAATTAAATGTTCTTAAATCTTCATGGTCAAATTTTTTTTTTTTTTAATTTATTTATTTATTTTTGGCAGTGTTGGGTCGTCGTTTCTGTGCGAGGGCTTTCTCTAGTTGCGGCGAGCGGGGTCCACTCTTCATCGCGGTGCGCGGTGCGCGGGCCTTTCACTGTCTCGGCCTCTCCCGTTGCGGAGCACAGGCTCCAGACGCGCAGGCTCAGTAGTTGTGGCTCACGGGCCCAGTTGCTCCGCGGCATGTGGGATCTTCCCAGACCAGGGCTCGAACCCGTGTTCCCTGCATTGGCAGGCAGGTTCTCAACCACGAGCGCCACCAGGGAAGCCCCCATGGTCAAATTTTTAAAGCCGTTCTGAATTGCAGATCATTTGTAAATGAATTTCTTTTAAATTAAGAGGGTATTGACATTTCCTGAGCACTCCGCAAATTCTAAGAATGTGTGCAGTCGCCACGGTTTTTTACCTGACTACAGTATGGCTTAATATTGTTTTCAAAAATTTATCTGTATGTGTCCTAGTTGCATTCATTGTGCTAACAGAAATACCCTACATGAATTCTCTGTTTCCAAAGTTAATTTGGCAAACATCTGCTACAAGAAAATGGTCCAGATGGTTTTTGACATGTAGTGACAATAAATAAGTGGTCCTTTTCACATATTGCATGGTGTTTGCTGCAGTTTTCTATTAAAGGGATGTGGTTTTTAAAAGGGAAAAAAGACCACTTAATTTCATGGCCACCCAAGGCACATGGAAACATGTGACTCCTGTGTGTAAATGCCAGACCACTCTCCATAGATTCAAATGGGGTCACATTGCCAATAATATCTCATATGTTACTGACCCATGTCTCTTATAATTTAACATCACTTATCACATGCTTTACATGTATTAATCTTAATGTTTTCAACAACCCTATATAGTGAGTATTATCTCTGTTTCCAGAGAAACAGTCCAAAATTATTAGTTAGGTGGTAGAGCATATGACACCAAAGTCCATGTTCCTACTGTCCACACACTCTCCACACCAGTGGTTTCTCCACTACCAGGTTTCATGCCCAGTGGACAGGGCCTTCTCTGTGCAAACTTGCACGAGGGCACCCTGTCACGACTCTGAAGCCCATTGTCAGTCCCCTCCCATCAGACAGAGTGGCACATTTGTGCCCACCCTGCAAGCTCTCAGGCACAGAAGAACCATCCAGAAGTGCAGAGGATGCCTCTCTCACCCAATCCAGTGTCCCTCTTTTATATCCAAACAGCAGTTTACCATAGTATCTCTCAGAGCATCTTCTGAAACACTTTCATCTCTGCCTCAGATCCCTCTCTCTCCCTATGCCAGACCAGAGGACTAAATCTAAGACAGACACTGCAATTCCCCTTCCCAAGGAGCAAAGGTTTTTATCCAAAACCCAACAGCAACCTGATCACTGCACACTGAGCTGGGTTAAGAGGCAGGCGAGCGCTGAGTTATCATAGGAAATGTAACCAGACAGAAAATGCTGTATTCATCGAAACTCCTTCCATGAAGAATGTGACATGTGGTTGAGAGGAATACGTTAAAAAGTCACTTGGAGGGCTTCCCTGGTGGCGCAGTGGTTGAGAGTCCGCCTGCTGATGCAGGGGACACGGGTTCGTGCCCCGGTCCGGGAAGATCCCACATGCCGTGGAGCGGCTGGGCCCGTGAGCCATGGCCTCTGAGCCTGCGCCTCCGGAGCCTGTGCTCCGCAACGGGAGAGGCCACAACAGTGAGAAGCCCGCATACTGCAAAAAAAAAAAAAAGTCACTTGGAGATGGTAAGATCCCACACGGGTGTGTAAAGGTGGTAGTTAAATGCCTGGTAAGGAGGGGTGGGGGCGGGGGTCTGGTTAGCCTCTGAGTTTGACTTGTTGCGGGGAGGTGAACAAGTTTGGGGCTAAAGGGGAAGTGTTCTTGTCAAGGGCTAAGAGCTGAGGGGGATGGGTCTGCCTCTCCCACAAGGAGCGCTTAACCTTTCCCCAGCTGAACAGGAATTTGAAGAGCCTGAGAAGGCCATACAAGCCTGCCCTATAGTTTCTAGCAGTAGGTATGGCCTGGGCTGCTGCTATGATTTCTACCTTCCATATAACTATTTCTTGAAATTTTTAACTTTCTTAAATTTAACTAATTTTTTACTTTCAATATTTATAGCACCTGCTTTAAATAGAGCCCTAGGCTATTGTTGTGAGAACACAAGAAAAACATTAGCATCTGAGAAGCTTTAAATGAAGGAACAAAACTATTACATACAAAACACTTAAACAACATAAGTGCTTAACTTAAGTAACATTAAGTAACTTAAATAACACTAGTGAGCACTTAGTATATCTGACACTGTGCTGAGTGCTTTATATGCAGTATCTCATTTAATGTGTGCACGCACACGCGCGCGCACACACACACACACACACACACACACAATACCTTGAGGTAGGTACTAGTATTATCTCCATCTTACAGGTGAGAAACCTAAGACTAAGAGATATTAAATAATTTGCCGAAGGTCCTCCAGCTAACAAAGAGCAGAGCCACTAGAAGTCAGTATGTGAAGGAGATCCACCAAAAGGTGTGGGCAGAACTCAATGGAAGGGATAAGAATAGAGGAGCTGTAGAAGAGGGTCACAGAGTGAAAGAAAGCCAGGAAGACAAGACATGCAGTGGAAACAACTTGAGTAAGGGTGCAGATGTCAGAATAAAACTCCAGAATCCAAACTACGACCTGCAAGACAAATCCAGCCCACCATCTGTTTTTGTGCAGCTTAGTTTTGCAAATTAAGAATGGCTTTTGCCTTTTTAAGTGGTGAGAGGAGAGGGAGATTCAAAACAAGAATAATGTTTGTGGCCCAACAAATCATATGAAATTCAAATTTTAGTGTCCAACAATTTTAGTGTCCAAAAGTTTTATGATACACAGCCACGCCCATTCATTTATATATTGTCCATTGCCGCTTCAAGCTACAGTGGTAGCGTTGAGTGGTTGCAACAGAGAATGTGTCCCCCAAAAGCCGAAGACATTTATTTTATCACCCTTTGCAGAAAAAATTGGCTGACCCCTAGGCTAGAGCAGAGAGAGGTCCTTCTCAAATACCAGATAATGATGTTTTGCCAGTTTACAGGAGAATATAAAAAATAAGTATAATGAAGTGGTTTTTCATAAAGTTAAACTTACTCAATTTAAAGAAGAGCCCTTTATCCTGAGCTGACATCCTTCCTACTTTTTGTTGGAGTGAAATGATGTCTTTTCTGCTATTCAGTAATAATGAATGATGGTTTGGTTCTGTTTAATCTCTTTAGCTACCCTGGTTAATGGGGATAGAAGAAGCAATGTCTTCTCTCCTCTCTCTTGCTCTTCCTTAGCTGCTTCTTTTGGCATCTATCTACTCCACCCACCCACTCTCATTCTTCCCAGCTCCAACACTGTAGCTCTTCTGCAAAGTTAGTGACCTCAAAAAGAATTCACACTCCACAGAAATAGCAAAGGAAAGATATTACAGGTTATCTGCCATCTGTGTTTCAAGGTAGACGTCTAGTTCCATGTGATTGAGTCCCAAGCAGTTCCACTGCTTTACAAGCCAGTTTTTCTTCTCAGCAAAACCTTTATCTTAGCATCAGAGCATAGAGCTCAGTACCTCTTCCATGTCATAAGCACTCAATAAATGTCTGTGCTGAGTTTTTAAGAGTTGATTCTAAATGTACACATTATAGGCTACTTGAGTGATCTTGATGGAAATTTCTATCAAAGCAGACAGAAAGATTTCCTCCCAAAATCAAGCCAGAAATACATTCCTGTGCAAAATGATCACTCTTAAGTACATCTAATTAAAAAAAAATAAGTTGTAGCTTTTAAAAAACCTTTTTGTTGGAGTATAATATACAAAGAAGTACACAAGTCACAAGAGTACAACTCAACAAGTTTTCACAAATTGAACACACCCTTGTAACCAACATCCAGGCCATTTCCAGCCCCTAGAATCCCTTTCTGCTCCATTCCAGTCACTGCCCCCAAAGAGCTGAAAAACTATCCTGACTGCTAACAGCATAGATCAGTTTTGCCTGTTTTTGTAATCTATGTATATAGAGTCATACAGTATATACTTTTTTGTGGCGGACTTCTTTCACTCCATTGATGGGGCAGTTGTGGGTGGAGGTAAGGAAAGAAATGTTCTATCCCAACAACAAGGAATATTTTATCACTTACAACGTTTGAAAGACACCACATGGTGATAATAAAAAAGAAAAATGGATTTTTAGTCAGTTTTATTATTGTTTTTACATTCTCTACACACAACGCACATCGTTATTGCCTACACCTGGTGTGAACTGCTTCCACCACCCAGTCGTGCCAGTACACTACCACTTACAAACAAGGTAAGTAATGTGTCACTTACTATTATATTTAGCAGATTCGTCTGTGTGGTTGCACTAGATGTAGGTCATTCATTTTCATTGCTGTATAAGATATCATTGAGGGACTATACCACAAATTTATTTATTCATCTATTTTTGATGGGCATTACGTAATTTCTAGTTTGGGGCTACTATGAACAGTGCTGCCCTGAACATTTCTGTGTCTTTTTTTTTTTTTTTTTTTTTTTTTTTGCGATACACGGGCCTCTCACTGTTGTGGCCTCTCCCGTTGCGGAGCACGGGCTCTGGATGCGCAGGCTCAGCGGCCATGGCTCACGGGCCCAGCTGCTCCGTGGCATGTGGGATCTTCCCGGACCGGAGCATGAACCCACGTCCCCTGCATCGGCAGGCGGACTCTCAACCACTGCGCCACCAGGGATGCCCTGTCTGTGTCTTTTGATGAACATATGGAGGTACAATATTTCTGTTGCATAAATACTGAAGAGATTTTCTGGGGTCATAGGGTATGCATGTGTTTACCTTTGATATGCTGCCAAAGAGTTTGCCAAATAGTTGTACCAACTTATACTCTCACCACCAATGTGTGAGCACTCCTGCTGTCCCACATCCCTGTCAACACTTGGTATTTCTGTCTTTTCATTTTGGCCATTCTGGAAATTGTGTTGCATATACCCAAAATTATGAAATATTGGGAAATACCTGGAATATTGATTTCTTCAGAAGGGATCCTCAAGGAGAAGGAAAATATCAAATTCATTCAGGCATGAGAAAGCCTAAAAGATCAGCTCTAGATTATGTTAAGGGAATATGACCATGAGAAATAAGGAGACCTATGTAAATAAGTGACGTTAATTTAACAAATATTTATTGAAGGCGTGCTGTTAGGGATTGAATTGAGTGCCCCCTCACCCCACCAAAATTTATGTACTGAAGCCCAAACCTACAATGTGATTATTTAGAGATAGGGCCTTTAAGAAGGCAATTAGGGTTAAATTAGGTCAGAATCCAGTAGGATTGGTGTCATTATAAAAAGACACACTAGAGCTCTCTCTCTCTGTGCACACACAGAGGAAAGGCCATGTGAGGACACAGCAAGAAGGCAGCCAACCTCAAGCCAGGAAAAGGCTTCACCAAAAACCAACCTTGCTGGCACCTTGATCTTGGACTTCTAGTCTCCAAAACTATAAGAAAATAAATTTCTTTTGCTTAAGCCACCCAGTCTGTGGTATCGTGTTATGGCCACCGGAGCACATACTCTACATCAAGCACTATGCTAGGGACTGGGATATCATGGTGAACAACATCAAGCTCCTAAATTCGAGAAGCTGGGGCTAGCCATGATGCCACTGGGACATGTGAGAGTATGAACTTTTGCAAAAGTGTGTCATGGACTTCTAGTGTGGACAGAAGAGTAGATAGAGGACCCCCTCCTATAATTTGCATTTGCTTCCATCAGTGCTGTCTCTCCTTTTATTTCCTACCTATAGTTTTTGAAGCCTAGAGCCTTAATTCTAAGACACATTGATCTGTTCTTCCCCAGGTAGTCATTGTGTTTCATTGTTGCTATGATGCATATTTTTTCATATTTTATTATCACTGAATTGAGACATGGTTATTGTTGATGGAGTCTTACCAATTGATGGCAGTCTGGATTGAAGTCAAGTTTTTCTAGAGAGGATTTGAGTTTGCTTTTGCCAGTCATGTGGGTCCATACCAAACTGAGACCACTTAAAATTCTCTCCCTGAAGTTTTTTGGGTTTTTTAAAACATCTTTATTGGAGTATACTTGCTTTACAATGATTTGTTAGTTTCTGCTTTATAACAAAGTGAATCAGCTATACGTATACATATATCCCCATATCTCCTCCTTCTTGCATCTCCCTCCCACCCTCCCTATCCCACCCCTATAGGTGGTCACAAAGCACCAAGCTGATCTCCCTGCGCTATGCAGCAGCTTCCCACTAGCGATCTATTTTACATTTGGTAGTGTATATATGTCCATGCCACTCTCTCACTTCGTACCAGCTTCCCCTTCCCCCTCCCCGTGTCCTCAAGTCCATTCTCCACGTCTGCGTCTTTATTCCTGTCCTGCCTCTAGGTTCATTAGAAACATTTTTTTTTTGGATTCCATATATATGTGTTAGCATACGGTGTTTGTTTTCCTCTTTCTGACTTACTTCACTCTGTATGACAGACTCTAGGTCCATCCACCTCACTACAAATAATTCAATTTCATTTCTTTTTATGGCTGAGTAATATTCCATTGTATATATGTGCCACATCTTCTTTATCCATTCATCTGTCGATGGACACTTAGGTTGCTTCCATGTCTTGCCTATTGTAAATAGTGCTGCAATGAACGTTGCGGTACATGACTCTTTTTGAATTATGAGCCTTCGTTGTTGCGCGCAGGCTTTCTCTAGTTGCAGCGAGCAGCAGCCACTCTTCGTTGCGGTGCACAGGCTTCTCATTGCAGTGGCTTCTCTTTGTTGCGGAGCAGGGGCTCTAGGCTCACAGGCTTCAGTAGTTGTGGCAAGTGGGCTCAGTAGTTGTGACTTGTGGCCTCTAGAGCTCAGGCTCAGTAGTTGTGGTGCATGGGCTTAGTTGCTCCGTGGCATGTGGGATCTTCCCAGACCAGGGCTCGAACCCCTGTCCCCTGAATTAGCAGGTGGATCCTTAACCACTGCGCTACCAGGGAAGTCCTCCTTGAAGTTTTCTGACCCATATTGGTAACGCAAATTTAGACCACAAACCAGAATGAGAACCTGTCTGCAGTTCCAATTTTCAGTGGAAATTTAGTTTTCCTCCTTCCACCCAGGACCAGGTTTAGATATCTAAGGTTTCTGCCTAATCTCTGCTTAGCAGGTTTTTTTTCCATGAGGATGCAGCCTTTTGGACTTTCTGACTTTTGCTGTTGAAGGAGGTGACCCCTCCCCCTAGAGACTCTCCATCGTGGGTTTTTTTCTCTTTCTTTAGAGTACATAAAACAGTACCTTTCACAACAGAGGGGATTCAATAGTAATAAAACTCTGTCCTCTGATTCCTCCAGTGTTTTATTACATTGTGTGGTACCTATCTGTTAACATACCTCCCCTACCACTAGTCTCTCAGCCTGTGAGGATGAAAATGAAACTGGAGAAACATCTGGCTCAGCTCTGTACACCCAGATCCTAGCAATGCTTCTAGAACAAACTGGCAACTTAAAAGGTGCACTGAAGAAATGAACAAGTAAGATCTTGAACAAGTAAATGAATAACCCATAGATCAATCCTTTCCATCAATCTTTAGTGCAACTGAGACAATAGTGCTGAGATAGTCTTAAATCTATAGATATTAGAATTGGAATTTAAAATCATGTTTTATAAAAATACTTTGTTGATACATTAAATATTCACAACATACTGCTAGGGAAAATGTATGTCAAAACAGTAGATATTGTATATATCACTTTTAAATGATTTCTATATATAATAATATACCAAAATATTAATAGCTAATTGTAAATCATAGATTTCTAGATAACTTTTTCTTATTTCTGCTTTCACAGACTTGCTAAAATTTCCTCAATGGCTATATAATAACACACATATGCACATGATACATATTGGGTTTTTAAAAAAATAAGTCTGAAGGGCTTCCTTGGTGGCGCAGTAGTTAAGAATCCACCTGTCAATGCAGGGGACACAGGTTCAAGCCCTGGTCCAGGAAGATCCCACATGCTGCAGAGCAACTAAGCCCATGTGCCACAACTACTGAGCCTGAGAGCTAGAGCCCATGAGCCACAACTGTTGAGCCCACATGCCACAACTACTAAAGCCTGCATGCCTAGAGCCTGTGCTCTGCAACAAGAGAAGCCACCACAATGAGAAGCCCTCACACTGCAATAAAGAGTAGTCTGCTTGCCTCAACTGGAGAAAGCCCGCACACAGCAAGGAAGACTCAACACAGCCAAAAATAAATAAATAAATAAATACCTTTGTTTAAAAATAAATTTATTTTAAAATAAATAAATAAAAATAAGTCTGAAAAAATGAGATAGGAATTTTGTGTTGTTTCCATCCTCTGAAAGGAAAATTGTTACTTTCCTTAATGAAATAGAACTTGGATCCCCCAATATTGGCAATGGAGAGAGACTCTTAAAATGGGAAGAGACAGCTAGACTGTGTTCTCAGCCAGTCAGTGTCAAATAAGAAGCAGCAAAAAGGTGTCAGAATCTCTACACTGGTAAGTGTAATTTGAAAGTTTGTGTCATATTATAGTGTAATATTATATTGGGTGGGAGAAGGCAGTGTAGGAGAACACATGATTTGTTTTCATAAATAATAGAAACTACACAAAAAGACTGACCACATCTTCTTATCTGATGGAACTTGAATTTTGAAAGGTTAAGAAAGTCGACATGAGTTTCCCAAGATTCACCTTCCCCTTGGAGATCTCTCAGTAATTACTGCAGGTACTACCATCATGTCCTGAGCCACTCCTTAAACACTGGAGCCCAAATATGGACACATATCACTTTCATGGGCATCAACAAGCTTGGACCACCAAAACAAAACTTCACTAATGACAAAAGGATAACAAAATGGAATTACTCATGGAGCTTAATTAAAGCTTTATAATCAGCTTACATTACATAAGCATTGCTGGGACTTTGCTGGTGGTGCAGTGGTTAAGAATCCGCCTGCCAATGCAGGGGACACGGGTTTGAGCCCTGGCCTGGGAAGATCCCACATGCTGCAGACCAACTAAGCCTGTGCACCACAACTACTGAAGCCCAAGCACCTAGAGCCCGTGCTCCGCAACAATAGAAGCCACCGCAGTGAGAGGCCTGCACACCGCAACGAAGAGTAGCTCCTGCTCGCCGCAACTAGAGAAAGCCCGCATGCAGCAACAAAGACCCAACACAGCCAAAAATAAATAAACAAAAATTTAAAAACAAAGCAAAACAAAATAAGCATTGCTTTCTATAAATCACAGATCCCATCTCATCCTGAGAGTAGGAGAGATGTTTTATTCAGAAATATACACATGCCTCAAAATGTACCCACAAACCAAAATTCCAGAGCCATGAAAAATATGCAAAGAAAGGTAGCCAAAAATTCTATAATCCCAATGTAAATGGGATCCAAAACAAATTAATATCTGAAAGAATCTGACAAAATTTGAAAATAAGTATATTTAGTAATTCACTAAGGAATAAATTTCATCTTATGAGCAAGAATTTGTGAAGCAAAAACCAAAAAAAAAAAAAAGGTGAAGCAAAATGAAAGAAAAGTTATATAAGAATCCATTTAAAATCTTAGATGCAGAAAAGAAAATCTTAGAAGCAAAAATAGAGTCATTGAAATTAAAAATGCAGTAATCAGGAAAACTCTAGTCCAGACACACTAAACAAAAAAAATTAGTAACTTGGAAGATACAATGAAAAACTTACCCAAAACACAGCACAGAGAGACAAAGACATTAAAGTTATGAATTTTATGTAGTTAAGAGAAATGAGAGGTAAACTAAAAGACTTTGACATATGTAAGATAGGAGCTTCACTAGGAAAAATTGGAGGTTATTTAAGAGAAGAAATATTTAACCAGGTAATAGGTGAAATTTTTGCAAAATTGAAGAAAGATACCAGTCATCAAAGTAAAACTTCATTCCAAATACCAAACAAGATAAACAAAGATAAACCTATACCAAGACATATTACAATTTAACTAGAAACATCAAGGATAAAGAGAAAAATATTAAAAGCTTCTAACATTTTCCATAAGGGAATGACAACTAGCCTAATTTTTTATCAACAATAGATGTTGCTCTAGAAATCTATATCTGGGTAAAATATCATACAAGAGTAAGGGCAAGGGCTTCCCTGGTGGCGCAGTGGTTAAGAATCTGCCTGCCAGTGCAGGGGACACGGGTTTGAGCCCTGGTCCGGGAAGATCCCACATGCCGCGGAGCAACTAAGCCCATGCACCACAACTACTGAGCCTGTGCTCTAGAGCCTGTGCTCCGCAACAAAGAGAAGCCACTGCCAAGAGAAGCCCGCGCACGGCAACGAAGAGTAGCCCCCGCTCACCACAACTAAAAGAAAGCCCGCGCACAGCAAAGAGAACCCAACACAGCCAAAAATAAAAGTAAATAAATTAATTTATATTTTTTTAAAAAAGAGTAAGGGCAAAATAAAAACTTTCAGAAAAATGCGAAGAGTTTAATAGCCACAGGAGCTCATGAAAACAATAATTAAAGAGTAAATTTTAGTAAGAATAAAACTGGAGGAATGAAAGTATAGAATTAAGAAAAAGCAATAAGCAGAAAAATTACAAAATGACACACGAATATGACAATAATATCTCACTTGTGTGTTAAAAAAAGGAACAAATAACACACTTGCAACAATAACAAGATGGGGTGGTATTGATTAATATGTGGCTAAAATGTATTAAGATCCATGTTATATTCAGGAAGGGGACAGAAATAGTGAATAACTTTATACCTGGTTAGAGAAGGAGACAATTAAATATATATGCTTTTAAATTAATCATTAGGGGCTTCCCTGGTGGCACAGTGGTTGAGAGTTCACCTGCCAATGCAGGGGACACGGGTTCGTGACCCGGTCCGGGAAGACCCCACATGCCGCGGAGCGGCTGGACCCGTGAGCCATGGCTGCTGAGCCTGCGTGTCCGGAGCCTGTGCTCTGCAACAGGAGAGGCCACAAAAGTGAGAGGCCCGCGTACCGCAAAAAAAAAAAAAAATAAATAAATTATTAGTACTAAAATTAGAAAAAAGTCCATAGTTTATAAAACAGGAAAGAGGGGAAAAAGGAATATAAAAAGCTTTATTAATTCAATGTAATAATAATAGTAGCAAACACATATAGTTCTTACTATGTGTCAGACATTGTAATTGAGTAAAGGAGGGGAAAAAAAGCAATAAAAGGGATACTATACAGAAAACACAAAATAATATGTTAGAAATGATTCTAAATTTATCCATAATCAAATAATAATAATAATTGTAATTATGAGTAATATATTATCCTATTTTTACAAATAGAAAAAAAAATACTCTTATATGCTACTTATAAGAGACACATTTTAAACAAAACCAGGGACTTCCCCAGTGGTTCAGTGGTAAAGAATCCACCTTCAGGGGAGGAGGGTTCCATCCCCTGGTTGGGGAACTATAGTCACACATGCCACAGGGCAACTAAGCCCACGCGCCTCAACTAGAGAGCCCATGTGCCACAAACTACAGAGCCCACATGCTCTGGAGCCTGCACGCCACAACTAGAGAGAGAAAACCTGCACGCCACAACTAGAGAGAAGCCCAAGCCCCACAACTAGAGAGAAGTCCACGTGCGGCAACGAAGATACCTCAGGCCACAACTAAGACCCGACGCAGCCAAAAATAAAGTAAAATAAAAACAAAACCCCAGGGCTTCCCTGGTGGCGCAGTGGTTGGGAGTCAGCCTGCTGATGCAGGGGACGCGGGTTCGTGCCCCGGTCCGGGAGGATCCCACATGGCGCGGAGCGTCTGGGCCCGTGAGCCATGGCCGCTGAGGCTGCGCGTCCGGAGCCTGTGCTCCGCAACAGGAGAGGTCACAACAGTGAGAGGCCCGCATACCGCCAAAAAAAAAAAAAAAAAAAACCACTAAAAAGTTGAAAATGAAAGCCTGAAAAAATGTATGATGTGCAAATATTAATCAAAAGAAATATAGTATAGGGACTTCCATGGTGGTCTAGTGGTTAAGACTCCATGCTCCCAATACAGGGCGCCCGGGTTCGATACCCAATCAGGGAACTAGATCCCCACAAGCCACAACTAAAAGGTCCCCGCATGTGCCAACGAAAATCCTGCATGCCGCAACTAAGACCCGGCGCAGCCAAGTAAATAAATAAATATTTTTTTTAAAATACAAACAAAAGGGCTTCCCTGGTGGCGCAGTGGTTGAGAGTCTGCCTGCCGATGCAGGGGACGCGGGTTTGTGTCCCGGTCTGGGAAGATCCCACATGCCGCGGAGCGGCTGGGCCCGTGGGCCATGGCTGCTGAGCCTGCGCGTCCGGAGCCTGTGCTCCACAACGGGAGAGGCCACAACAGTGAGAGGCCCGCGTATCGCAAAAAAAAAAAAAAAAAAAAAAAAAAAAAAAAAAAAAAAAATACAAACAAAAGAACAACTAATACTAAACTTTCTTTGGGTTATTTGTATGGATATATGTTAATATAAATGTTTCCGACATTACGTGAAATTGCTAAAAATCTTATATGTTCTGGTATCATATTATAAGTCATAATTCTAGTTATTACTTTAAAATGTATATCTCAGAAATAACTAAATTTCCTTGTCAATTGCTTTATTATGAACTTTCATCAAATCTTCAACCGTGGCCATTTTTAAGTCTTTTGTCATTTACAGACAGTTCTGGGTGTACTCATATGCTTTTGCAAAAATGTTCCTATGAAAGGGTTTCATCTTCAAGGAGTTCATGGAAAAGACTCTTGACAAGTACAGGTTTCTGGTAACTGACCATACTGCTGAACTGAATGAATAAGCATTTTCAGAACTCTAATGGAAAACTGATGAATTCATAAAAGTGCTAACAAAAGATCAAGATGAAAAAAAAATTAATTACATGGGACTGAGTGAACTGATGAGGATGATTATGATTTTTGTGACTTTCTGTTTGAATAAAAAAAAAATCCCACAAGGACTCAGAGGCAAAACATATACAAATCAATTTTCATTGCAAAGTAAAGGAGCTGTTACAGTGCAGGATTCCTGGACTGAATGTCAATATTATGACATTGGTAATTGCAATCATCGTTGCTTTTGTTGTGGTCATCCATTTATAATGCTTGGTGTCAGTTTATTTATCTCTTGTAAAAAAAAATAGTGTGTGTGTGTGAAAAACATGAACCCGTGTCCCCTGCATCGGCAGGCAGACTCTCAACCACTGCACCACCAGGGAAGCCCAAAGCAAATATATTAATAGGAATTACGAAGGAAATGCACAGACTTAGAGGGAAAATCCTTTAAGAAAGCACAATAATCATAAATGTGTATATAGCCTTTAAATATATAAAAGGAGAAATTTACAGTTTCACAGTTGATTTGGGATATTATCTCAAGCAGACAAATAAATGAGAAAAGATATAGACTATTTTAGCAACAAATACATATATATACTGAGAGTGAGTGTTCCCTCAAGGACAAAGCGGGTACTGAATCTCATGGTATTTTATCCCCTAACAGCCCTGGAGGTTACATCATTAATGTAGCTCAACCCTTACAAAAAAGTGATGAGCTTGGAAATGCATATACAACCCTAATGTCTGAACTCTATGTTTATAATTTCCAGTTATGCCATAGATCCTGGGGGTTTCGAGTTAACATAAGGGCTTCCTCACATGGTATAGGGGTTTTCCAGCTTAAGGGCTTTCTGAGTGGCCTTGTGATGACCTATCCCAAACGACATAAAAGAAGACTAGAAAAAAGAACATAGGAAAAATGCTCAGTCACGCTACCAATCATGAAAGTGCATATGTAATTTACAAGATAACTAGCAAAAATTACTTAATCCATAAATACCAAATGTTGCTTAGGATTTGGCTTTGCTGATGGTAGTAGCAAATAACATGAGTGAGAAATCTGGCAGCATCTAGTAAAGATCTAAACGATGCCTATCCTTCAAGCTGGCAATACCTATATAGTTCTTTAAGGTATCTATACTATAGTATATAAGGAGGCTAGTATAAGGATGATGATTGCAGCAATAGCAAAAGAAATCACTTAAATGTCCAATAGAGGACATTTTTAAATAAAGTATATAATATTCAAACATGAAATGTTATAAAGTGGCTAAAAGGAAAATTAGAATTTCATGTATCAACATGGATAAATCTCAAAAAACACAATGAGCAATGTAAGTGGCAGAATGATGCGTATGCTAAAATGCCACTTCTACAAAGCTTGAAAAAATACTCTATATTTTTTATGGATACATACGTATATGGCAATAGTATTGCTATGATCTGAAAGTCTATGTCCCTCTAAAATTCATATGTTGAAATCTTAATGCTCAATGCAATGATGTTAGGAGGTGGGGCCTTTGGGGGGTGATTAGGTCATGAGAGTGGAGCCCTCATGAATTAGCTTAATGCCTTTATAAGGGGACAAGAGAGCTCGTTTGTCCCCTTCCACTATGTGAGGATAAGGAGAACTCTGCAACCCTGCAGAGGGCCCTCACTTGACCATGCTGGCACTTTGATCTCAGTCTACCAGCCTCCAGAATCGTGGGTAACAAATTTCTGTTGTTAAAAAGTCACCCAGTCTGTGGTATTTTGTTATAGCGATCTGAGTGGGCCAAGACAAGCATTAAACACTCGCAGCGTTAAAAAACACAAAATTTAGGACGATGATTTTACCCTCTAGGTAGGCAAGGAGGGGACTGGAATTGAGGACAAGTACACAGGGAACTTCAACTAAAACCATAAATTTCGACATTTTTTAACCTGAGTAAAATTTAATAGGATGTTAAAAGGGGTTTTCTTAATATCTTTGAAATTCAGCTAAGGCCCTAAAGCCAAAGAAACTTACTAGACACATCCTACAGAATTTTATAACAAATGACCTTCAAGTATCTTAATCCCCATCTGTCATCTCCAGTCATTTTAAAAGGCTATATATTCACTGATGCTTTGAATAGGGCACTTTGAAGGGGATCTTTAGGAGGAAAAAGGCTTTGGCTCCCCTACACCCCACTGTGCATGTGATGCTCACCGCCCCCCCCCCACCGCCACCATTGCCAAGCCAAGTGAGGGGCCCCAAGCAAATCAGTTATAGAGACTAGAAGTACCTACAAGAGAGGAGACTGATGTCTATTTCCCGGCTGGATGTTTACAGAGCCCTGACATTGCAGGCCCTGGTGCTGCTTCAAGACCAGCGAGAGCAAGAGTTCTCAGGAGAGCCAGTGAGTATCAGCAGACATTTGCTGGCATCTGTGCCTGGGCTCTTATGCCCGTCTGGAGAACTGCAAAGGCAGGAGACTGGCTGGGGCAACACGCAGTTACAGAGTGGGGAGAGAGGGCTGATTACATGGGCAAACTTTTTGCAGGAAAAGGATGCATGTTTTCCCATTGACCAAAAGGCCCTGCAAGGAGTAGCTAGGCATGAGTCATCTTGTAGAAACTCTACGGCCCAAGAACACAGCTTCCTGAGGCAAGGGGTCCCCAGCAGGAAGAGGCTTTAGCCCCAAAGATGTGGGGCAGAGGCTGAGAGTGAATTTCAAGAAGCCAACTGAATATCTGGAACAGTATGAAGCCCCCATTCATGGGTTTTCCAAGCAAACTACACCCACACCTGAATGCTTAGATTAATGGAGGCGATGAGGTCCAGCCAGCAGTAGGCAAGAGAGGGCTATACACAACACCAGCTAAGTACAAAGATTGTTTTGCTCCTCTTTAATCTGTATGCTGGGTCCCACGCTAGAGCAATCAGAAAGCAGGAGAGAGGCGAGAACCAATCAGAAAAATCACTCAAAGGAGAGCCATGATCTCCTACCTCACAGAGGCAGCAGTAAGAAGAGTTAAAAAATATTCAATTTGAGGGCTTCCCTGAGGGCACAGTGGTTGAGAGTCCGCCTGCCGATGCAGGGGACACGGGTTCGTGCCCCTGTCCGGGAAGATCCCACGTGCCGTGGAGCGGCTGGGCCCGTAAGCCATGGCCGCTGAGCCTGTGCATCGCGAGCCTGTGCTCCGCAACGGGAGAGGCCACAACAGTGACAGGCCCGCGTACCGCCAAAAAAAAAAAAAAAAAAAAAAAAAAATTCCATTTGAGCTGCACATGATACCGGACTAAGATTTTGCATGTCCGAAAACGGGACCCCTCTTACGGCTAAATGTTAGCGAAGAGCTATGGGATCTATCAGAAATGTCAGTCACGGCAAGAAAGGGAGATTTAGCAGGGTGTCATTGAAAGCCCTTGTGAGAGAAAAAGTTTCTCATTTCTGTCTCCCAGAGTTTAGCCCTGGGCTGAACTCATTCCATGAGCAGTTATACAAACAGGGCAAAATGTTACTGTTTATTAAAGCTTGATGATGGTTTGGTCCGTAGCAGCCTTCAAGATGGCCCCGGTCATCAACGGTGACTGCCTCCCACTATTCATACCCTTTCGTAGTCCCCTGCCACAGGGTACCAAGACTGGTTTGTGTGACCAATAACATCTGGTAGAAGTTAAGTTACTTCTGAGATTAGGTTCTAAAAAAAGACCGTGGCTTCCCTCCCTCTTCCTCCCTCCCATCCTCCCTCCCTCCCATGTCCCCCTCCCCCAGCCCTTGCTCTGGGAGAAGCAAGTCCTATGAAGAGTTCTACTTGTAGAAGAACTGAGCCTCTGGCCAACAGCCAGCCGGAAACTGAAACCTGCCAACAACATGAGTGAGCTGGGAAGCAGATTTTCCAGCCCCAGCCGGGCTTGAGATTTCTGCAACCCCAGACTAGTTTGTCTACACTTCCTAAGAGACCCTGAGCCACCCAGGTAAGCCACTCCCTGACTCCTGATCCGCATAAACTCTGTGAGATAACAGATGTTTGCTGTTTAAGCTACTACATTTTGAGGCAACTTGTTATACAGCAATAGATAATTAATACAGTGGGTTCATAAATTTTTATTCCTTATGTTCTTCTGAATGTCTAAACATTTCTTAACAATTTCAATATATACCATGAAGATTTTTCCCATGTTTAGCATCTTGAAGCTAAAGTAAAGGAATCTTTTAGGGCTGAGCACATTCAAAGTATCTAGACACTGTCTCTAACTTGGATGAAAATTCTTACGGTCCCCCAAGAGCATTCTCATAAAAGAAACCATGCTTTGGAAGTGAGAAATGTCATGAAATGAGTTACTCTGAAATCAAACTATTAAAATAGTCTACAGAATCAATGGTCGATGGTAAAGGAACCAAACAGTGCCACCTGGGAGTGCAGGTTAATATTTACACATATATAGAAGGAAGGTGCCAAAGGAAGAGGGATAAAAAAAAAAGCAACATTACTGCAATGCTCCTTAGTGACACTAGATGGCAATAAGGTTTTATCGTGCAATTATATTTCAATTACACTGTTTAACCAGGGTAAAAATACTTTTAATGTGTGTAACTCAAAAAAACAAGGATATTATTTCTTAATTATTACTCAGTTAATACTATTTTTGAATTATTATTTCCAAATGGGAATTAAAAGAGTTACTTGTATTGATTTCTGACCTAAATCCATTTCTGAAAGCAGTTTAAATGTATTTATTATTCACTTTATAAAAATAATAGCTTAATATAATTAATAATGGTACTATTAGCATTCATTCAGCTCTTCCTCAGCATACCTGAAATTTGGGATAATTTAGGCAGAACTGAATCATAGTTTACTTTTGAAAGATTGGTGCTTATAAATCAAACTAGGAAAGTTCTCCAATAATTAACACAATAACACATTTCTCATTCTTTTCCTTCAAGTTATTACCAATTTTAAGAGACTGTGTAGCATAATAATTAAAAGCACAGACCCTGGAACCAGACTGTGTAGGTTTAAATTCTAGCTCTACTTTGGATTGTATATCTCAGTATCTACCTCATAAATGAGTAACAAATGAATTAGTATACGTAAAGCACTAGGAATAATACTTGACACTTAGAAATGCTATTTAAATATTAACTGTTTTTATTATTCCACATAAGCTCCCTGTATCTGAGGTACAAAGTGCTATGGAAAGATATAGTAAAAACTGAAGCGTGAAATCTAGGTCAATTTCCCAATGCTACACAATTGACAGAATCAAAGTCCACAGATAAACTAGACCAACATTTGGAATTGCACTTTACTATTGACATGGAAGGTATGCTTCCAAAGAAAAGGAATCAACTAGGACTTAAAACACAAACCTTCTAAATCCTGAGCCAATGAACTTCCCACTGCACCATGACAAATAATTCTTATTTATGGACTGAAGAAATGACAGATGAAATTTTGAAATATTAACAGACAGTTTCATCCACCTACATTATTATAGTTATAACCATCCTCCACCTCATGAGATGTTCTGCTTTAACTGCCTCGGAGACTGACATAGAAGAATCCAGAAAACAGAATATTTTAAAAACTTAGGCCAGGCATCGAGGCAAAAAGATTTAGAAGCCGACTTTCCTGGTGGCTCAGTGGTAAAGAACCCAGCTGCCAATGCAGAGGAGACGGGTTCAAGCCCTGGTCCGGGAAGATCCCACATGCCGCGGAGCAACTAAGCCCGTGTGCCACAACTACTGAGCCTGTGCTCTAGAGCCCGCGAGCCACAACTACTGAGCCCACGTGCCACGACTACTGAAGCCCACACACCTAGAGCCCGTGCTCTGCAACAAGAGAAGCCCCCGCAATGAGAAGCCCGCGCACCGCAACGAAGAGTAGCCCCCACTCGCCGCAACTAGAGAAAGCCCGCGCGCAGCAACAAAAAAAAAGACCCAATGCAGCCAAAAATTTAAAAATTAAGAGATTTAATTTAAAACATGTCCTGACATGTTAGGACAAAGCTTCCTGTGCTGTCAATACTCAAAAAGATTTGTCTGATGAGGAAGAAAAGGGAGATTTGAAAGAAAAGCCAAGACACTAGTGTGCCCCTGAGAAGGGGCCCTGAGTCTGATCCTACTCCCATCCTAATCTGAGCCCTCTGTTTGAGGGCAGAGGGAGGAATAATAAAATACCTAGCTTTGTTTAAGGATTCTAGAGCAGAAGATTCTGCCCCCTTTCCATATGAAATCTGAGGGCTGTAGGACTCTAAATTCCTGTGTCCAGCATGTATAGGAGTAATGGAAAATCTGTATGCTATGTCTTGGCAGATGGTCCCATAAGAGTCCCATATAGTTCCCAAAGCCACAGAGTGGTGTGGTGGCAGTAGAATGATGGCAGAAATATAAGACAAGCACAGAAGCAGAGTTTCTCATAGTGAAGCTGGTAAGGAAGCATTAGAATTAGCAACACACAGAGAGCTACAAGAGCCAGTCATTGAGAAGCAGTAGACTGAAAGAGCCTTGGCCATCAGAAACAAGGGAGGACACAGCAGGAACTACCTTGGAAAATGGGTATATATTCTGGAAAGTGGGTGTATTAAGATATTGGTTCAGCTGTTTTCACAGAGTAAAATAACAGAGCCTTAAACAAGACGGAACACTCATTTCTGTCACATAGAAGTTCAAGGTAGTAGTAGTCTAGGGGGCTAGAGCTGGTCTGTGCTACCAGGTCATCAAAGAACCCAGGTTCCTTCTATCTTGCTGCTCTGCAACCCACCAGAATATTGCCCTTCTGCCATCACAGAAACAAAGCTGGCTTGCTATCATCATATCTTCATTCCATCCTGGGAGAAAGAGTAAAAGGATGTGGAAAGCTGAGGGCCAGGAGATGCCATTTAAGGGCATGACCATACCTAGCTTTAGGAGAGCCTGGGAAATGCAGTCACTGCATGGGTAGCCATACCCAGATAAAAACAAGGTGGTTCTTTGACTAAAGAAACAGAAAATGGGTATCTGTGAATAAGTGGTGATCTCTGTCATGCTTAGTAGCTCTTGAAAGTTGGTGGGGGGGTTCGGGGGGAGGGCGGATATATTCAGAGGGCAAGTTTATGCACTTTCCAATGCCTTGATGCTACATAATCCCCTTGAATCTTGGCCTGAAATTTAATAAAATTAAGTTTCTCCCGCTCACTGAAATGGAGACATAAAATAGAAATTAAATTCAGCTATTGAAAAAAAATGAAGAAAGTTACATTTTTATACACTTTAATCTGTGGACTGACATAACAGCTACTCTTAATTCATATTACTTGAATATGCCTGGAAAACATAAAGCTATAGTTCTTTATAAAACCTTGACAAAGTTTGATTTTGCAATTATTGTGATATAGTAACAATAGCAATCAAAACATTGTTATATGTTTTTAAATCTTCACTATTCAAAATAATTCTACCAAATTTATTTATTCATTTTATCTCCAAATTTCTACACGTTTTATTCCTAAACTCCTTTCCACAGCTGGCTAAAACAGGTGTGGGCACGTAATCAAAAGTAGTCTGGCCAGTGCATTTCAGATGGCTTTAAACAAAGGCTCTGCCCACAGAGACAATGATGATAAACAAGCCAGTCAGTTTGTCCCTTTTGGGCATCCAACCCAGAAATAGATTGGAGAGAGTGTGATAGAGCTATTTAGAGAAGCAAAGACAGAATCAGGCTATGAGCCAGCAGCAAAGGTCTTAAGGCACCATCAGTTAAATAGATGTGTGATGTAAAATAGAAATCACCATCAGTACTTGGGCTGCAGACTCACAAAACAATTGATGTGCTCCCCTACATTTTCTACCCTTTCTTGCAGTTAGGTTGGAGCCATGTGTCTAGTTCTGGACAGTGAAAGGTGAGAAGTGTCCGGAATCACTTCTAGGTCAAGAACGAATGGTGAGACCCAGGAGGGGTCCCTCCAGCTTTTCCATCCCTTGTACAATGACTTCGGAAGCCACATGTTAATATGGCAGCACCACCGGATGATGGGCCTGGGGCCTCCGAGTGGAAGGAAATCCCTGCTGACTACATCACTTTGTGTGTACAGGAAAGACATTTCTGTTGTGTAAAGCCCCCGAGACTTGAGAGTTGGTCTATTGTGGCAGCTAGTGGTTAGTTATCCAGACTAGCACAGCAACCAAATGTTACAGTGCTTCCCATACTATAATTACTGCAGTGACAATAATTACACAGTTGCAACTTGTTGTTAAAAAGAACCAGTAAGTCTGGAACAGTTGTTTACAGCTGGTGTTTGTCCTGACTATGACCATGTCCTGACCATACCATACCATGGGTATGATCCATTCTGATCATACCCAGGCCATCTCATTTGGTAAATATTTCACATATTGCCCTGCTTATAGAGAAATCCTATTTACTTGTGTCCTTCAATTTATACTAAAAGTGAAAGCTTAAAAGTGTCAAATGTATTTGTAAATTATGTCAGAAGTTATAAATTAATGGATCAAATCCAAAAGACCTATTATATACATTAGACAAAAAGATAAAAAAGCTTAAATACAAGGGAAGAAAATGAGACAAACTCTAAAAGAAATGAGAAAAAAATGAAGTCTTTAAGTTATAGGTTACTAAGACCAAGGGGAAAAAACTGAAAAGAGAATTATTATCTATCTATGAAAAAGGAAATATCTTTATATTTAGGTACCACTGCAGTTATTTTACTTGGTAAAGTTGTGGCATTTCAAGAAAAGAAACCATTTTATCTTGTTTCCCAATAAATTACCTGTCTGAATGATACTTGCATATCAGTTGAAGAAATTTAGAGCAATTGAATGTATTTCATATACATTCCTGAAATTAAAATTTGCATTTCTTATACAGTTAAAATAGCAAAAGATGTAATCTAGCCACTTAAGTGAATGTTCTAAAGGATTAAATCCCATTTTCATTTGATTCTCTCTCTCTGAAGATAAAAAGACTATGCATAATAGTTTATTTAGTATTAAGAGAACTAAACTTCTCTCATTTACTTGTCTTTGCAGACTTATTGCAATTATTATAGTTTTATAGAACACATATGTATCCAAATGACAGAAAAATTGACTAAAATGCATATTACCTTATATTATACAAATCTTAACATATTGAATTATATATTAAAATATGTTCATTTAGTATGCTAATAACATAAAAGTCTGCCATTAAAAAAAAAAAGTCTGCCATTATTACAGAATGCAAAATACAATTCTGAAGTTTAAATATATACTCCATCACAGCATGATTTCCCCAAAGCCTAATAACATGAAATCAATTTTTTTTTAACATGGAGGTAGATAGTAGAGATTATTTTTAACCCCTAAAAAACCGGAATAATTAGCTCCCAGGCCAAGAATTACTTGGGAGCCTGAATATGGATAAAGTTGTCTTCCTGAAACTTACCCTCCAGTGGAACTTTACTAGATTGAAAAATATGATTGAACAACCTATTAAGGTTCTACCATTCAGATCTATAGTACTTTTCTGCAGCTTACAACACATTTTTAAACACACAGCCTCTCTGAACAGTTCTGTGAGATAGAGAGCACAGAAATTCTTATCTTAAGGTCCATGAACCTGGCAAACTGATCCTCTTCAAGTTGAATTTACTCCACAGTCCTATTTGTCTATTTTGTGAGACCCACAAGATTTTTTTTTTAATTAGTTACCAATATTTAAAAGTTTAGAACTTTCACATTAAAATAAAGAACGGGCTGCCCCAGTGGCTCACATTCCCAAGTGGCAATAATTGGTTTGAGGTGAGTCCCTTTTTTGAGGACTCTTTCTCTCCAATTCATGACAATCCCCACCACTCTCTATTACTCCCCAAAACTGAGAATACAGGGTCGGTTGCCATTTATCAAGTTCTGCTGGGTCTCCTTCTCTTATAACATGGCCTTTCTGGTCCCTGGGTCTGAGGGAAAAGGAGCCTGGTCACCTCAGTCACCCAAGGACCAGTGAGGATGCATTACTTATAGTTAAGGCTTGGGACCTTTGTTGGAAATCCATGCAGCGGAATTTGGAAATAACTTAAAAGGTTAAATATGAAAAAGATCTTTCCAGATCATCTCCAACTCTTCATTGTACAGAAGAGGAAACTGAGATCCCAGAAGGCTAAGTGACTTCTACCGTGTCATACAGTGAGCTTGCAGAAAAGCCCAGCCCAGAGCCCAGATCTCCTCACTCCAGGCTTCTTCCACTGGGAAAAGAAAGGAGAGGGGAGGGGAGGAGAGGAGAGGGGAGGGGAGGGGAGGGGAGGGGAGGGGAAGAAAAGAAGCAGGAAAAAGAAACAACTACTGTACAGAGGAAGGAGAGTAGGGACAAGATCTCCTTTCCCCCTCCCCCAGGCTGTGGCAATCAGCCAACTGCAGCTTGCTGCATATTTAATTTAAACCTTAGTCTGCCCTGGCAAGGACAAAGTACAATCTGTTTTATGTAAAAAGTCTTCCCTGAGGAAAGCCTAGGCCTCCAGCTGCGAAACTGATTGATGTTCTTCAAGCCCCCAGGAACCTCTGCTGGGATGCAAGGTTGTGGTTTCCAAAAGAAGAGTTTGTAAAAGGGAAGCACTGAAAACAAAATTTTTTTCGCTTTATTGTGTTTCTCACAATCTGGGAGAATTAGACTGTAACAGGGTGGAGAACATAATAATAAAGGCTCTGTTTTAAAAGCAGTTTCAGAGTTCCACACGGGAGGGAAGGAGCTAGGGATGGCAGTGGGCTGAGGGGGAGAAAGCAGCTTATTTGCATAGCAAGCACTCTGCTTTTACCTAGACTGCCCATTCTAATCACTAAAGATACCAAAATGTTGTAGAGAAGCTTTAGACGCACTTGGCAGAAGACTGAGAGCGTGGATGTTTTTATCTGGAGTGTTTGTGAAACATTCTAATAGAGATTAAAATCCATCTTATTTTGAAAATGTTGTGGTATTCCCGGATTCTCTCTTTAGGAGACCCTGACCTGAAGTGACACTTCCTGTGAAACCAAGGTCAGTTATGAAATACAGTTTTTGAGTTGCCTTCTGAGTGTTGCTGGATTGGTCAGCATCAGGTGAATCTCCTGCCGGGTTTTTGCTCCATCCCTTGTGATGTCTACACTCACTTGGGGCCCAATGCACAGGCAGCAACACTGAAGTGTACCCCTGAGTCCCAGAGCTGACCAAGGTTAACCCCGGAGGCCTGCGCTTCCCTCTGGCCCCTAGGACCGCCCGAGGCCGACTGTGTGTCAGGCTGGGAGGAGGGCATATGGATCTAGGTACACAGGTCTGCCTTCACCTTCTGGCTCAGGGGGCGGAACTTCAGCTTAGAGCCAGAACAAAGCCACAGCCAGGTCAGGGCTAAGGAGCTTGGACCAGTCTTGGGATGGAGCCAGGACCCAGAAACCATTGCCATGAGCCACCAGCTGGCTCTGGTCCCAGGAACATGTGCAGCTGCCGTGCAGGCCAGATTGGGCCTGTAGACTGTCGCTGTGCCAACAGCTCCATTAGGCCTCCCAGTCTCTGCTCCCGGCAGGCTCACACCCAATGGCCTGTGTACTTTGGCATCAGCCTACCTTTAGGTGTGTCCTGAGGTGACTGAATAAACATTTAGAAAAGCCACATCACTTGCTAGTTCTTATGGCTCTGGACATTACATTGTTGTTCTAAAAATCTATAGAGGTCAAGGTGTATAGGTACGAACCTCTGAAGTTTGTTGGCCTGAAGAAAATGAAAGTGCCAACGATTTTCCTTAACTCTGTGTGGTCTAATTTAAGTGCCTGTCATTAGCACTCTAACTAGAGCAACCCAGGCTCCATGACAGTGGAAATAGAAATCCCGCCCCCTATGTCCAAACATTGGGGGCAAACCAATGAATGGCCACATTCACAGCTTCCTGATACCTTGGGCATAAAGCTTCGGTAATAAAGTTATCATCAATACAATCATATCAAGAAAAGGTCCAAAAAAGGGAATTTTTATTTAAAAAAATATTATACTCTTCCTTTTCTATACTAGATCATCTTCTGTATCAATAGCTATTCTCCAAGTCAACGGGTCCCACTGACCACCTGGGAACTTTTTCTGAAAGATTAAGCTTCATCTCTTCCTAATTTTGTTCCCTCCCAAACTTATTTAGCCCTCTCCAGCTTGGTTACAAATTCCAGCATTTTAACCAGCTGTACCTAGTCCATCTTTAGATTCTCTTATCACCAGGGAAAAGCCTGTACAGCTTCTCCGTAAATTTTGGCCTTCAGGCAGCTTCCTAATGAGAATAAAGGGCAGCATCCCACAGTGGGGCCAGCAGGATCAGTCCCATGGAGAGCGGCCCAATAGGGCTTAAGCTATAAAGACAAATAAGACAAGCTCTCAGTGCTCGGGAAACTCATCATCTAAGGGTGACCACTGCTATGTTGCTTAACAAGGTGATAAGCTACAGTGTGAACTGAGTGCTATGGGAACACAAAGGCAGCGATGATTAATTATACTGCGTATGGGGATTAAAGACCTGGGAATGTTTCCCAGAGAGAGTAGCAGTTGAGCTGAAAATTAAAGGATGAACAAACTTTGATGAGGAGGAAATTTAGTGGGCAGAGTGCACAGCAAGATGCATTCCAGGAAAAGGCATGGTGCAGAAGTCCTCCCAGCACCGAGAAGTGTTGATATAGGAAATGTTTGGAGCGAAGAAGGTCGTCTGGTACAGTTGGAGTTTATGATAGAATGTAGGGGTGACACAAAGACTGAAGAGTTAGGTTAGGCCAGATGGTGACTGTCTTGAAAAACAAACTCCTTGGACTTTATCCTGAAGGGACTGGTGAAGCATGTGAAGGATTTTGAAGGACTGCCTAGGTCAGGAGTTAAGGTTAGTGTGTGTCACAAGCAAAATGGTCTAGAAATGACTCTGGGAGGTCACTTTAGGTAGCCTGGCCAGACCAACTAGAGCAGGGGCCTCCCGCTTCTCCCCATGGTATGGGCTGCCCCAAACTCATTGGACTGGTGGCTTCTTCTCCACCCCCAGTCAGGTAAGCCACAGGCCTCCCTGCAGGCCTCCAATCTCCAGAGCTGCAAAACTGGCTTTCCTGGACAGCTGAAAATATCTAACATCTACCTCAGATTGCTTGGTGCCCCAGAATCTGTTTGTATCCCCACAGTGAGATAAGTTGTTCTCTCACTTTCTCTGTCTGGAAAGCAACAAGGAAGTATGGTCCTTTGCCTGGAACATAAACCTTAGTAGATGGAGGAGAGGCTGAGATCACAGACTTCTGCTCTTCCTGTGGACACTTGCTCAGTAAATTTCCTCAAGAAAGCCTGTTTCTAAATCCACACCATAGGGTGTTATGAAATGCTTTCTGACCTTGGTGATTTCTGACCATGGTGAGCCATAAAGGCACCCACATTGCACCAAGATGGGACCTCTTAGGAATGGAATAAGGCATTTCCCCATTGTCAGTTAAGAGTCTTCAAGTTGTAACAGAAAATCCAACTGAAACTGGCTTTAAAATTGAAGGGGATTTTTGATTCACATAACTGTTGGGGGTGGATATAGAGAAGCTAATCCAGGGTCTCAATGTGTTATCAGTGGCCTATTTCTTTCTGTCTCTGCTCTGCCTTCTCTAGTGTCAACCTCATTCTAAGGCTGACTCCCTAACAGTTGTAGGAAGGCTGACAGTCACAATCAAGTCTCGAACATTCACATCCCATGGTGAGAGGGCCTTGTGGATCAGCATTCCAAGCCAGTGTCCCGAAATTCATCTTGACTAGATAAACTCATGTCACATATTTATGCTCACATCAATTCATGTTATTCATTTAACAAATATTTGTTGAGTATCTACTACTTGCCAGCCACTCTTCTAGATTCCAGGACATGGAAATAACACTGAATGAGTGATTGACTTAAGCCAGTTGGTACCTACCACTAGAGCTAAGAGTGTGTTCTGTTTCCCCCAAAGCACATGGACAGTATAGGGGTGGAAGTGAATGCTTGGATAAAGACCTCTGTGCTATTAGGAAAGGGGTAGGAGAGAATGGATATTACTTAGGCAGCCAAAAACCTCTTGCTACTGAAAGTGTGGTCCGTGGACTGGCATTACTGGTATCACCTGGGAGCTTACTGTAAATGCAGAATCTCAGGTAGTACCCCAGTTCTGCTGGATCAGAATCTGGACTTTAACAAGGTCCCCAGGTGATCATATAAACATAAAACTCTGAGAAGCACTCATCTACAGGACAGATAAAAACATTGTTATGATTGGGGCTGTAGGGGAACGAAGTTGGAGAACAAACGAAATGGTCTCTGTAGCAGACACAAGTTGGGATGACTGCCAGCTCATGACAACTCTCCCTGTGAGAATTATACAGCTAGCTCCTCTTTTAGAGATGATTCATCTAAGGGGAGATACACCTGCCAAGGTGGGCCAATTAATGGATCATTCTTCTGGGCATTTCAAACATGAACGGTGAGAACAGGATATAGAAGGCTGTTGGAGCAGAGTTGCAGGTTGACAGAGCCCTAGCACGTCCAGAAGTAACTCATCTGGGGACCCACAAAATGCTCTGAGGCTTGGTTATTTGGCAACTCCTTTGATTCATCCATTGCCTAAAATATCCTCTTTTTAGCTTAAGTTAGCTAAAAGGGGTTTCTCTTGCTTCTCATTGAAACAACTTTAACTTATATAGCTTTGACTTTATCAGTATAGTTATGTACCAAGGATGAGAGTTTTTGTTCTGCCTTGAGGGAAAGGGCAAAGTCAATTCATTTCACCATATAGCGTCTGAGATGCATAAGTTGCTTTTCTCTTTAGCTTCCAAACTTGACTCCTAACACAAGCTATGAACACTGAATTTCATTCACAATTGACATAAGCATAAAAAGCCATTTTTACAGTATTTTTTTTAAATTCTACGTATTCTGAAAATGCTCATGGGTTCCATAACAAATGTCCAATTTTTGGTTTACTTTCTGTATATAAATGAATGTATCTTTCCAGAAGGATTAATCCATTGTCCTCTTTCATCTGACCATCTATTGTTAACTTTTTCAGTTGCAGCTGCCTTTTATAAATATATCTACCAAATGATTGAATTGTTGTTATACCAATTTTTCTTCTTTTACATGCAAAATGTTTTTAATCGAATGTTGGCTAATAGCTAGGCTGTTTGGAAATTAACAATCCTAATAGATGAGAACAACAGTATAGACATTTAAAGCTTAATTACTCCTTCAGGCTCATTGTGAGAAAATCAAGGCTTTTTTAATTTGTCTGATTCTGTATTCCTTGGAATATTTCATCTTATTTTACAATATTCTCTTTTTCTTCTTTTTTTTTTTTTTTAAAAAAGCTAACCCTAATACAACAAAACAACGAGGAGGTCAAACCTTACAAGGAACAAACATGACATCACATAGGGAAGTGAGTCACTGTGCATCAGGCTGGGAACTGAGTCAGGACTAAACTGACTCACATCTTTCTGGGCCAAGAACCAATTCTAGTTATATCATGTTGGAAAATGACTCATATATTACCTTTATTAGCTCCCCTCAACATCAAATCAACTGCAAATTGCAGTTGATCTTATGAAACTCAAGTGGCCCTGTTTGAGCCATTGCTCTCTGCTGGTACACAGAGGGGTTTTGTATGAAACTAACTTCCTGTTTGGCTGCAGGAACTCATAAGCCTAGCCTCATCAACAGGGTGCTACACTTATCTGAGCTGACCACATCTAAACTTAATCTTTTTTTTTTTTTTTTTAAACATAATCTTTGTAGTCTCTATACGGTAAGGACATTTTTTGGATAATCTATTGGTGGATTGAAAATCTGTTATCATTCATGTGTTTTTTTTTTTTAATGTTGTAGAAAATAATCTGAAAAAGCAACTATTTTGTCAGTAGAAAGTCAAAGTCCAGCACTAGCTAACAGCACTCTTTTCTGCCTTGTATTTACCTCTGCAACTAAACTGAATACAACAGAAAGTTGCATTGATAAAGTATTCCAGTTAAAATTGGAAAGGAAAATAGGGAAAATTAGAGCTCCTAAATCACGAGACAGTTCCCAAAGTATCTTAAATAAGCACCTTATGAATACCTGGAAGTCTACAATGAATTCTTTTTTGATGTATGCATTGTTTTTAGCAGAATCCTCTAACTGGCTAATATAGCCACAAACATACAGAAATTTCACATACACATTCAGAAGTTCTGACAACACTGCTGCCACTCTTCCGTTTGACAATTGGCTAGGACAGAACATCAGCTGCCCCCTTTAGAGCGGACACAAAGTTCTCTCCAATAATCACCACTTCTCCACAGTCCCCACTATTCCCTTTTTCTTAAACAGGTTCATTTTTCATTACTTACTTAATCCCTGGTAGGCATTTGAGTTTGGAACCCCTGATAACTAGATTTCTAACATCTTTTTCTTACTACTAAATATAATACAAAGAAATAGAACATTTTAAAAGAGTGTAAACATTAAAAACTTATTCACATTGCAGATTGGCCAAGCTTAGTTTTGATTTTTCAATCAGATCTTTCTTTATTAAACACGTATTGAGCATCTTATTTCTGCAAGACAAAGTGCTAGATACTACAAATAAAAGTATAAGATGCTGGCCTTGCCCTCAAATTGCTTGTGATGTAATTGGACAGGTGATAGAAGCATGTTCTTTATTTAAACTTCTATCTTTAAAAGCCTTAAAATGAGGCTTAGAGACTATATATAACTTAACCAAAACTGCAGACACTAGAGCTTATCTTTCTGCATCTAGGGACCTTCACCTTTCAATCAAAAACATTGCAATACCTAATATTTGAGTAGCACTATATTATGAGATATAAAATTCTATAGGGCAAAGTCTTTATCCTCAAGAAATCTAGGGACTTCCATGGTGGTCCAGTGGTTAGGACTCTGTGCTCTCACTGCCAGGGCCCGGGTCTGATCCCTGGTTGGGGAACTAAGATCCCGCAAGCCATGTGGCACGGCCCTCCCCCAAAAAAGGTTAAAAAAAAAAGAAAGAAATCTACATTCTATTAGGATTGTAAAGACATTAACATTAATTAAATAATTCAAATATTTGGCAACATGTGGTGACACATGGAGCAAAAACCCACCATAGCAGTCAGAGATCACTTCCTGTGCAGATGTTCGCAGAAGGCCTGATCCCACCTCTGAAACTTGAGCAACTCTCCTGCAGACATTACCCTTGACTTAATTGTTCTAACCCTAACCCAAGGCTGTGAGCCAGCTGAAGACAAGTTGAGGTTTTCCCCAGAAAACCTGCTTAATTCTGATTAGTGACCACAGGGAAAGTTTAAGCAAGGAAGTAGTGGCAGGCGTGGGAGGGAAGAGAAAGGTAAATACAAAGTCCCAAAGAGAAGGGAGCTTAAATTAAGCAGGTACTTTAAGAACCAGGCTGTAGATAACTTCCAGATTCCGTAGTCCCTGCCCCCTTGGATTCAGAAACCTACACGAAGATTTTTGCCACTATTGGGGCTTGAGAGAGCTCAGCTAGGGTCAGATGGTGACCTTCAGGAGGACATCCTGAGCTTATACACTATATGATCCTTTCTCCTCTCCCTTCCCTTTGTGTTACCCAGCCCCTATCCTACTCTGATCTGTATTGCAGGAAAAGGTGGGTTGTTCTCCACAGTTTGCTTTCACGGAGCTCCCGTGTCACTGGCTGCCCTTAGTGACTGGCCAGTGGGAGGCACTGGCATGAGACCATGGAGGAGATGGGGAATGGCGGAAACCTGAGGCTGCAGCTCCCTCCACCTTGGACAGCTTCTCAGGTGACTGATGGGTCTCCTCTCTGGCTTTAGCTCCTGTGGGACAGGGCTGTCATGGTTCCAGCCACTGCTAGGTGACCCTGGCTCCCGAGGCTTTACCTGTAACTCTGCCTCCTTCACTTCTGTCTCTGGTGATAGACCTGTTTTGCTCCCAGCTTCTCCTGTGTAAACAATTTCTGTATTGAATTTCTTCTCTTATAAATACTTAAAGTGGTTTCTGATTTCCTTGCCAGATCCTGACTGATACATATATATGTAAAGGATTGATACAGTAAGGTGGTAACTTGCCAAGTAGTGCAGTTACAATATTCAAGAGTAGAACACAATTCCTAAGACTTCCCTGCCCCCTCCCCAATAGGCAGGAATTGCATAAGTGACTGTTCAAAGAGAAGATCTATCTCACTGAGCTTCAGGAAAAACTGGGCCACCAGCTGAGTAGGAGCAGTTGTAATATGAATCCATCGCCCTTACAGTATATTATGAGCACCAAGTACTCCACAGTTCTCCTATCACTGGCTCATCATCCATGAGAAACCAAGGGTATGTAATGGGCATGCAGTTTAGCCCACAAACTTGGGTGTGCCAAGAGCTCTTGCAATTCTTGAGTTTATTTAAATTAACAGAAGATTTAAAGAGGTAGTGAGAGAAGATAAAAGCAGAAATGTTTCTGTTTTTTAAAAAAAAGAGGAAGACATAGATGAAAGTCAGAAAGAGAAGGGGTGAAAGGAGCTAGCCCGTGGGATCTTGTGGTCTGAACATCAATGCACTCAATCCCCTTCATGGAACAAGGGACATAAAGGGAATGAACAAGTGGCCAAATGAGGAAGCTGGAAAAGTGATTGTTCCTCCGTAATTAGGTCACCCTCCTGGCTTCACAGTGTAGTCAAAATGCCCACATTTTGGAAAAACAGATATTCTCAGACAAATAAAAATGCAAAACTGCATTTCACAGTAAAGAATGATTCACAGATTGACGATGTCCTTTTTATAAATCAAAATATAAAAAGTTTCTCTCCTTTAACATACAAAGGACAGTTTACATACTAAATTTCTTCTATCTCTTAGATATAATTATAATATCTCTTAGATTATAATTTATGAAAAATTATACAAATTATGTATACACACTCTTTTGCATGTAAATGTATCTATATATACAAAACTTATATAAATTATACAACTATACAATTTCTAAGTCATCAAACCAAATCTTCTATGTCTCATCTTCCAGAGCCTGTTGTTTTTTAGAACACACACATAAACCCTCCAAACACTTCAAGATAGTTTTAAATAAATTCAATTTATTAATAGAAATCAGGCTGAGATTCTTTATACTCCATATTCACCTGCATTGTTCCAGTAAAAATGTAATAAAAATGCAGGCACATGCTGCACATACTAAATTAGAAAAAACAGCTGTGCTTTTTACATTGTCCTGCCCTAGATGAAAGGCACCCAAGACAATCTGAGCAGCTGGCATCCCCTACATGGCGTGCTCATCACCACAAGTAAATAAAGTCAGTAAATTACTGGCAGAGCACAGGGGGCCATGATGAGTCTAGGAAATAACCCTTTCATCAAACTCTCTGCACATTGCCTATTGCCTGGGCAAAAAGCAAATAATGAGGATCAACGGGGAATTAATATTTTAGTCAAAGAGGAATGGAGATGAATGCATAGTATAAATTATTAACCAGCACCTGTACTCTATCCCCTTGGCACAATGTGAATGAGGCTTCTAAAGAAACAGGATACACATCTTGTGCTTCCCTAGCAATACTTTCTTCAACCAATGAATAATATTCATAAAGATGCACATTTCGGAGACATTCAGGAGGGAAATTTATACTTGAATTTCTCTACCTTTCTGTAACAGAATGTAAGCAAAACATAAATATTTCTGTTTATATAAACATATATGTGTGTTACGTTATTTGTCTATAAATATTACTCTGCTGTAGCAGGGAAACAAGCCTCGGGTTGGGAAGCAAGACCCATCAGTTCTAGCTCTCTCTTGGCTATGACCAGCAGTGACACCTTAACCTCTCTGGGCCTCAGTTTTCACAACTGTACAATAAGGGGTTGGATCACAGATGACCTTAAAGGATCTTTTTAGCTTTACTGTTCTGATAAGGGCTTTGTAATAAGCAAATAGTAAGAACTAAGAGATAGTTGCCACCAGAGCTCCAGCATAAAATTTTTAAATAAATATAAAAATTGTTCACTTCTTTAATCCAATAAAACATATACTGGCACAGGAGAAAACATATATGTATATATAAGATGATATACACATGTATGTCGCTGTTCCTTAATGAAAGAAAAAAACAGAATATGGAATAGTTAACCAATAATTGTACACTTAAGTGAAGGAGTTCTGTACTTGCTTATCAGTAGCTTATCATGAAAGTTACACAAGAAATTATTACATAATTAGCCTTCAGATTTTGAGAAATAATAATACTTGAAATATTGAGCAATAATAGACTTGAAGTTTCCTGGATATGTAATTCTACCAAACAAAAGACAAGGCAGCATTCACTATATGCTATAGGACACCCTAAAATGAATGACTTGGAACCTGTTTGCCAAGAGTCCACCACAGGAGACAGGAGAACATAAATCACTTTCAATAATACAAATCAGGCCTGGATTAGGTTACTTATAGGAAGGTGTTCATAAGCTAAAGAGAACACAGAACCAGGGAGAGGGAAACCATGGAGAGAGAGATCATTGATCATTTAGGATTTTTTTCAACAATTAAGGAGAAGCCTCCCAATCACTGCTGTGACACAGGAGGAGTAGATGTCAGAGCTTAGAGAAATTTGGAGACCATCTATTCCTATCCTCCCATTTTATAGACATAGAAGTTAAGGGCAGAAAGGGTATATCCCTTGCCCCATATTAAGTATTTGGCAGAGTTAGACTAGACGTGAAGTCTTTTAACTTACACTCTGGTCTGCCTTCCCTCACTGCTTCCCTTTTCTCTGTGTGGGTCCAAAACAAATTCTTCCCTGACTGACTTATGGCAAATGGTCCTCCTGGGATGAATATACTGTTGTTACCTCTCCGTCCCTGAGAAGTTCCTCCCTAGTCAAAGTTTTTCCCAAGCTAACTAATGCTTTGGTTGGTCAGAACTGTTTTTAAGCCATCATTCTAAATATCATCTCCCAGCTGAGAGATCTGGGAACCAAGCTATTCATACCCACTGACTTCACTGTGTTACTCCCAGAGTGGAAGAGCCAGCATGGCCTGTGTGATGTAGGTCAGTGACTCACTGACAAAGCATCACACAAGGGAACAGGATCTCTCTGAAGATCCTGTTTGATGTTAGGTGGGCTATAAATCTCTCTGAATCTTAGTTTTCTTATCTGTGACATAGAGGCAAATATTCATTTAAATTTCCGAGACTGTGAAGATAAAAAATAATTGTCAATATTTTTTTAAAATTTGTTTTCATAGATCTATATTTGACTGTTCAAGCAGGAATCAGATCTTAAAATTTTATTTTAGTTTATTTCCCCATTTCAAAAGAGAAAAAAGGGACCAGAGGATTTTGATTTGTTCTACATCACTCAGCTAGATGGTTCTAGAGTTTAGGCTAAAAACTCAGCCTTTTGATATGCAATTCAGTGCTTTGGGCTCTATGCCATATAGCTCACCCTATTCAAAGTGCTTTATAAATATGAAGATATAGAACATGTGAAATAATATACTCATATTGAGGCTTGGTAGGACACAAGATGGCAATCTCCTACACTGTCAAAACAGACTTTCTCCCCCTCCCCCAAGCTATTTGTTTATCTTATAAATTACGTGGTAGGCCTTACCATATAATTTCATATACGAAGACGGATTGGGAGTCATCTCCTACAACCTAACAATTTTGAGATGATAAAGCTGAGTCATGATGAGGGAGGCAGCGAGCAGAGGAGGGACTGACTGTACGAAAATAGTGCTTTACGAGGCTGGAGTTTCACAGACCACAGGGAAAGCTCTAATCCTTCCTCTCCCATTCCACCTTCAACAAGGGCAGTTGGTAGACCTCTCTCTTGCCCACTTCCACATATATCACTCAAACTTCAGGTTACTTTTTGGTGATTTAATTCAGGCTCCTAATCGTGTGGCAATACCTAGATGAAAATGACAGGTTTGGAGAAAGAGATCCAAACCGTCAAGGTTCGAACTCTCCACTGGACTGGTCGGCATTTGGAACTTACCTGCAGGATGCTCCTCCCTAAATCACTCAGCTATAGTATTCTCCCGAGGAATAAATGCTACTCTACTAGTCCCCACTATGCTCTGCAGAAAAATGGTTTAAAACAGTGTAGCCGGAATGGATTCTGGAGAAAACATCACCCAGAGCCCTGCTACTGAAAGAAGGTGGGAAGAGGGCAGGACGGTGGCTAGCTGTCCATGGAGTATCTAGAAATACTAGGCTTTTATCGGATAGAAGCGCCTTGGAGGAATTAAACTATTTCCCCGTGTTGTTAGGTTGGGGTCAGAGGCCAGAGCTGCCTTTTAGACCACTTTTCTCTGGACAAAACAACAGCAACATTTCAAAATAAGAAAAGAGGGATTCTTCTCAAAGACAGGAGTCATTTCACAGACTTGAAATCAGACCGCACTGAAGCTTCGTCTAAAAAAATAATGGTTTTTCTTGACATTTTAAACAGCACAATTTAATGGCTCAATGTTTCATTTGACATTTAGGAAGTCATCCATCTCCAAGAAGCTTATTGGCAAATCTTCTCAGTTCCCAGAATTAGCAAATGTAGCGTGCATGTGAACACATTCTACAATAGCCCAAAAGACTCTTGAAAAAGGAAGCCCAGGACACTGAGAACTAGCTATTACCTACACTGGGCTGGATCTGCCCCTAACCTCAGGGCCTGCCAGCCCACCTTCTGTGAACCACTGATTTCTCTTAGTCAGCCTCCTCATGACCAGAAGGAAGAAAAATCACAGTCTTAGCTTGGTAAACTATTGTAGTTAAGAAGATGGCTGAGGGGCTTCCCTAGTGGCGCAGTGGTTGAGAGTCAGCCTGCCGATGCAGCGGACGTGGGTTCGAGCCCCAGTCCGGGAGGACCCCACATGCCGTGGAGCGTCTGGGCCCGTGAGCCATGGATGCTGGGCCTGCACGTCCGGAGCCTGTGCTCCGCAACGGGAGAGACCACAACAGTGAGAGGCCCGCGTACCGCAAAAAAAAAAAAAAAAAAAAAAAAGAAGATGGCTGAACTAGATAAAGAGAAAGAATTAGGGCTTCTCTGGTGGCGCAGTGGTTGAGAGTCCGCCTGCCGATGCAGGGGACACGGGTTCGTGCCCCGGTCTGGGAAGATCCCACATGCCGCAGAGCGGCTGGGACCGTGAGCCATGGCCGCTAAGCCTGCGCGTCCGGAGCCTGTGCTCCGCAACGGGAGAGGCCGCAGTGGTGAGAGGCCCGCGTACCGCAAAAAAAAAAAAAAAAAAAAAGAGAAAGAATGAAATTATTCAGTGCACACAACAGAGAAGCAGGTATTCAGGAGTGATACTGCTTTGGTTGGAGTTGTGGCTACTCTACAGGCTACAAGCCGTGTGACCTAGGACACATGACTTAACCTCTCTGTGACTTGGTGTTCTCATTTCTAAAATTAGGATAGTAATTAACTATCTCGCTGGGTTGTTAAGATGATTAAATGGGTTAATGTTTGTAATGTTCTTGGAACAACCTGGAAGAGCAAAAGCTGTGTAATTGTTAGAAAATAATAAATGACATGTAGGTAACAACTTTTTTCAGATCATTTTTGTACTGATTCTCACTGTATGTGACCCAAGCGTAAGCCAATCAAAGCATCATATTCCTCCTGGCCTCTGTGATTGCTACATGGCATATCGTCTGCATAGGGTATGAGGACCAATAGGTTATGAGTCTACTTCTGGGATTCCTGGTTCTTTCCTACCGAGCTTGAATCTGAGAGGATATAGAGTCTGGAACTGCTGCCACCATCGTTCAAATTTGAAGCAAGAATCTATCTGAGAATAACAGTGAAGCAGATCCATAATAGAGAAAATGGGTCCCATTGACATTATTTGACCTGCTAGATCATGGGATGCCTGAAATCAAAACTCCCCCATACTTCTTATTTACATGAGCCAATAATTTCCCCCATTTTCTTAAATTAGGTGCTTTTTTCGTTGTTAATCATTTGCAACAGAGGTTAAACCAAATTGATACAACTTACAATATATCTCAGGGTCCAAAGTAGGTATCATGGAAAAAAAAAATTATAGTCTCATCAGAATTTAAAATATCAAGTTCCGGCTTTGTTATTTTTACCAGGTCGCTTAACTTTTCCTGGTCTGTTTTCTCATCTGAAAATCCAGAAATTAAACCAAATAATCTTTAACCTTCCAACTCTAAAATTTTATGACCATGCCTTAAATTAAGGTCTTCTTTGCTACCTTCAAGACTGCTTTTAAGTTCAGTTTTCCATTCACTACAAAGCCAGGAAGAAGGGGGCTTCCCTGGTGGCGCAGTGGTTGGGAGTCCGCCTGCCGATGCAGGGGACACGGGTTCGTATCCCGATCCGGGAAGATCCCACATGCCGCGGAGCGGCTGGGCCCGTGAGCCATGGCCACTGAGCCTGCGCGTCCGGAGCCTGTGCTCCGCAACGGGAGAGGCCACAACAGTGAGAGGCCCATATACCGCAAAAAAAAAAAAAAAAAAAAAAAAAAAAGCCAGGAAGAATAATTCCCCAAAAATGGTTTATTTGTTTTTTGGCTATTGGGCATTTTTAAGGCAGAGACTGGAAGGGAATAGAACAGAGTCAATCTAGTGATGACTTACATGATTTTTCAACAGCTTTGCCTCATTTCATACATCATAATTTGAATTGTGTACCTACTTTCATGTAGGAAAGACACAGGTTAGATTAAAAACACCTTTAAGGAAACTTGTCAGTTCAGAAGCTAGCAGAAAGCTATGGAAGTTCTCTGTAGTTAGCAATAGATAGGGAAGCACGGAGGAAATTGTCTAGCCATCATCTGCCACTATATCCATTCTTCGTCTCCCTTGCAGAACAAATTCTATGCTATCCCTGAATGATTGCTACCTCATATAAGCATTTGTATAAATGGGGAGGAAAAAGTAAAGAAATGCAAAATATATTTACAGAATGAAAGATAGTATGATAAATCCTGTTAGCTAGAGAACACTTGGGAACTACTCAGAACATAATCAATTGGAAGAGGAGAGGAAAGGACCATTTCTGAGCAAGTTAGATAGATGTTTCTTCATCCAAGAACTAAAGATCACATGCTTGATTCATAAGAAAGATCTTCAAACTATTCAACTTAATTTTAGATGTAATTCTAATGAGTTGATATCCTCATTTCTCAGGCCACCACAAAGTAGAGACAGTCACTTAGTAAGGGAGTAAGGTAGTAGAAATGGATTCACCTGGCAGCCAACAGAAAGAGAGGAGGCAGAAAACCATAAAACGCCAACATAACTTAAAATGAGAACCACGGCAGGCCAAGGCGATTTACATACACCTCAGTAACACTCGCTGGAGCGTATTTATTTTTACTTAACAAACACAGAAGTACTGCTTACTATGTGACAGGCAGTGTTCTAAGTCTTCTACTAATATTACCTCATGTAATCATTTTAACAAACCTGTAAAGTACTGAGAGCTTAAATAACTTGCCCAAGGCCACACAATTCATTACTGGCAGAACCAGGATTCAACCCAGGCAATTTCCCTCCCAGGCCCATTCACCTAACCAGCACACCACACTGCCACAGCTGCTGCCACTGTACAGCAAGCTTCATTACTATTCAGTATTCACGACGACCGCCATCAATAAATGTAGAATAGATAACCAACATATTCTGTGAAATAAAGCCAAAAAGTGAAAAATTCAGTGTAAAATATTTTATTCCAAAGTAATATACCAATATGACCAATCATATGATTGTAATAATAATATTTGGCCTTTAAAAATAAAAACTTGAGGTATCTGGGAAGTCCATTACCCTGACCCTCCTCATTCCCTGTTAATGACAGGTGAGTAAAATTGCAACGTTGTAGTCCAAATTCTTTACATTTAAGCAACAAACATTATCTTGAACCTCTATAATGAAATTTGCTTTCCCTACAAAGCCTCTAAACACAAAGGCAAAAACCTACAGCCAAAAGAAAGAAATTAAGTTGCAGTCACAGAAAAAGCTGCTGGGGGTTTAAAATTCAGTCCCTACCTGGTAATGGGATTTATGATCATCAGAAGTTTTTTCCCAGATAAAATATTAAACCTATCATATACAGTAATTAATTTCAATACTTAGAGTTAGGCTATGAGAATGGAGATACGATACAGAATAAGAAAAAAGTTTTGGTCCTAGTCATCTCTTTCTTTATGGAACAAATAACTTCTTGGAATTCTCTGGAACATTTTTGTTCACCTCGTCATATTTACCACCTCTTTTACCCTTGTATTAAATTTCACTCTTAAGCCACTAATTGTAGGGTTGGATTTATTCAATATTTTAGGAGTAGCACTGTGTGTGTGTGTGTGTGTGTGTGTGTGTGTGTGTGTGTGTGTGTGTGAGAGAGAGAGAGAGAGAGAGAGACAGATACAGACAGACAGACAGAGATAGAGAGAGGAAGTTTACAATGTGTGTGGTCAAAGCAAGAACTATTTACTTCTTTTAAAGAAGTATCAATAATGTGCATGCCAAGACGGCAGCCAAAGGAAGAGGAAGCCCAGTACTGTCTATAGAAGCAAGCCAGAGAAAGTAGAGCCAAAAATAATCTGGCTGAAAGAAGGAAAGACAACAGAAACAATGAAGCTGATTAGTTTCCAACGCTGAGAACATTTAACCTTTCATAATTATCACGTGTGGATTTCCTGTAAATTCTTCAAGACTCAAATTCGACCTACATTCACACACACACGTAAATTGAGGACCTGATTATAATATAAAAGTTCTGATTGTTTCCTTAAATTCACCTCTCCTTACTTTAGCAGTTATTTTTAATTTACCTGAGAAGGTTTATACTTTCTCTATTTGTTCTGTTAAATTTATATTTCCTACTATTCTCAGTCAATATTTTTGGTGTTGACTTTCATAAGCCCATAGTTTTTCTTAAACAAGTGACTACTGCAGAACTTTGAAATTTTAACCTCAAGTGCACAGGATTGAGTTAATTATATCTTTTATTTCATGGCACCTTAGAAGGGTCCATGCAAGACCCTTCTTTCCACCACCACATCTTTTCTTCCGTGATCTCCATGCCCAATACCTGCCCCAACTGTAACACCTGATGTATTTAATATATGTATTTGAATATCCACTTATCTTTGTTAAAAGCTTACTGATATTCTGTGTTAAAAATACATGTTTTTAATTTACATAAAATTTTAATTACGTAAATGGTATTATTCTACAGAACTGACCATTCCTATATTTTTTCACTATATACTGTATATTCAGTTCTATCTGCATTGCAGTATATACATCTAGTTTGGTGCTTATAATAGTAACAACCCATGGTAATCATGCAACACAAATGACTTATTCATTCTCTTGTTATGGTTCCCTAGGTTACTTCCAGCTCCACCCACTACTATGAATAATGCTGGAATCAACGTTCTCATACATCAGTCCTCAGTTTAAAAAAAAAAACACAGACTGTTTCAGAGTTCCAACACTTTGATTTCATAGCCAAGGACACTACACTGAAAGAGGCTAAGAATGTTGTAGCCTGCATCCAAAGAAGAGAATTCAAGTTACAGAAAAGCAGTTGGTCGCAAGGGCAGGATGAAGACAAGTTCAGCTCTCAGACAGCCTGCTCTGGCACGCTTAACATACAGCAATCCCCCAAATCCTAGGAGGGTGCATTCCAAGACCCCCAGTAAATGCCTAAAACTGCAGAGAGCATGGAACCCTAGATATACCATGCTTTTTTCCTATACATACATATGTATGACAAAGTTTAATTTAAAAATTAAGTACAGTAAGATATTAACAATAACGAATAATAAAATAGAACAATTATAACAACATACTATAATACAAGTTCCGTGAATGTGGTCTCTCTCATAAAATATCTTATTGTACTCTACTCACCCTTCTTGTGATCATGTGAGGTGATAAAGTGTCTCTGTGATGAGATGAAGTGAAGTGAATGACGTAGGCATTGTGACGTAGCATTAAGCTACTACTGACCTTCTGACGCTACATCAGAAGGATCATCTGCTTCTGGTGATCCTGGATCATCGAGCCACGATGATGTCAACCGCTGGATGTCAGGAGCAAACAATGAAGATCCCAGGCTGGACAAAGCAAGACAGCAGATTTCATCATGCTACTCAAAACAGCACACAAGGGACTTCCCTGGCGGTGCAGTGGTTAAGAATCCACCTGCCAATGCAGGGGACACAGGTTCGAGCCCTGGTCCGGGAAGATCCCACATGCCGCAGAGCAACAAAGCCAGAGCACCATAACTACTGGAGCCCATGCGACTAGAGTCCACGCTCCGCAATGAGGGAAGCCAGCGCAATGAGAAGCCCGCGCACCACAGCAGAGGGTAGCCCCCGCTGTCTGCAACTACAGAAAGCCCGAGTGCAGCAACAAAGACCCAATACAGCCAAAAATAAATAAATGAATAACAATAATAAAAAAAACCAGCACATAACTTAAAACTTATGCATTGTTTATTTTTGGAATTTTCCATTTAATATTTTCTGACTATGGTTGATAGGGCTGATTGAAACCATGGAAAGCAAAGCTGCAAAAAGAGGATGATGACTATACTTACCGGGTGTATAAGATACACTCTTTAAAAATTAAATATCTTTCATCACACAGCTATTGAAAATGGGTGTTGATGTGGCTTGTTGTTAAACACATAATGCTATATCCTAAAAATCATTAAGTTGTGAATATGATACTATATTCTACTAACTGATAAAAAGAATAAAATCACAAGCTAAGAAGAAATATATAGGCATTGGTGCACAGTGGTACGTCGCAGGCTACAGCCATGTAATTTATTTCGAACAGTAATTTTGAGAAATAACCCAAACTCTACCTCTGACCAGCTGTGTGGTTTGTTATTTTCGTTAAGAAAACTTCCAAAGGGATGTGAGTCTGGTATCTTTGGTGGAAATGTTCTGTGCTTCTGAGCTCCACCACCTGGGAATGGTCTCATTTGTCATTTTGCATCTTACACACTAGCCCCCCTACAGAACATGTGAACAGTCATTTTTGGAATCATTGGTGGGAGGCTGGGGTGATAGAATGCAAATAGCTACATCTCCCTATAAGCCTCTGTTTCCTCATCTAAAAACAAGGGAGAGTCTGGTATGTAACAGACAATGAATAAAACGTATCGTTTTTCTTTATCCTATGTTTAGCGAAATTCCATGCATTCCACTACACATAATAACAAATGTGCTTTCAGTCTTCTGTTATGACATAAAAGTGAAATATAGAAGCCTTTATTTTCTGGGTTATACTGCTTCTTACCTTGCTGGTCACTCTTAAAATTCGTGTAGTAATGTGTATGATATGTGCAGAAGAGGCTTTACCATGAAGGTGGAAAAAGCCACGAATGATGGAAGTTGTGGAGTGTCCAAGTGGGGAAGGGAAGGCAGACTCTGCTTGGAAACATTTCTACATGTGCTTCTGGTAAATTGCCTGAAGAGATCTTAGGAGAAAGGGACTGGAATCTCTAAATCTTCACTAACTTATTGTGATATTTTGTTCTATTCTGAATACTTAATTTTATATTTATAATTAATTTTATACTTTATTTTTTTAACTTTTTATTTTATATTGGTGTAGAGTTGATTAACAATGTTGTGATAGTTTCAGGTGTACAGCAGAGTGATTCAGTTATACATATACATGTATATATTCTTTTTCAAATTCATTTCCCATTTAGCTTGTTACATATTGAGCAGAGTTCCTTGTGCTATACAGTAGGTCCTTGTTGATTATCCATTTTAAATATAGCAGTGTGTACATGTCAATCCCAAACTTCCTAACTATCCCTGTCCCCCACCCTTTCCCCCATATACTTAATTTTATATTTATAATTCTGTGTCCTTTTCTAAAAGTGTTCATTCACAAATGAATTACTTTAGACTCCACAAAACCTGGATTTGCCCTTGAATGTATGTGTAACATGGTAATTTAAGAATATGAGAAAAGCAGGCAGATAAATCTCAATTCACGCAAAAGAGTTTTCTGGAGCAGAAGGGATTCCCTGAGTTGAATCTTTGGGCAAGTTACTGTTCTTCTGTCTGGACTTGGCTTTCTTGTCTTAAAACATGCAGATTTAATGGGCTCCAAAAACCCCTTCCAACCTAGAAAATCCTGACTTCATGCCTGTCTTACTATACTTTCAATAATATTTTCCAATAAATAATATTTTAAAGGAAGTCCAAAGTGAATCCTCATTTTTAAGATTGTAAGTCTTCAGTACTGTGAATAATCACATCCACCCTCCCACTAGGTATTTATTTTGTAAATGTAAATGAATGAATGAAGTTCTTAAAATCAAGCTCACTAGTTATAGCATGTCACTATAGGACTAATTTGCTTTATAAGGGCAGGAACATTTCTTCTGTTGGCTCTAGTTCAAACTGACCAAGATAAAACTACATGCTGATCTTCATTTATATCACTACTTGAAATAACCCATTCTGAAAGAGGAAGAGGCATTTTTACAGTCTCAGTGAGACCAACTAAAATCTCCATGTAAACCAAGTTGTTTTAGAAAGTATGAACAAAATAGATCTGACATTTATGAGAAATCAATGATAGTTGTTTCTCTTCTGAGCTTAGTTAGCTGACAAGCTCTGAAAGACTTTAAAGGGGAAAAAATGATAACCTAGCTTAGTCCTCAAATGCAAGGACACAAAAAATAAGGGGTTGGAAACATTCCTTTCCAGTTGTAAATTCCAAAACACACTTCTGTTTATGGGGCACAGGGGGCAGGTTGTTGGAAATATGGCAAAACAGGTATGACGAAGTCAGGATTTCCTCAATTGGAAGGGACGTTATGGAGCCACTCAAATTTACATGTTTTAAGATAAAAAAACTTGAGGCCCAGACAGAGTGTGACCTGCCCAAAGCCACATACCCAGATAAGGCAAAACTGAGGCCAGACCCTGTGACCACAAAGCTTGTACAGTTTCACCCCCACTAACCTGAGACTGCAGAATCCCTTGAGTGCTTTAATACTTCAGTGCCCAACTAGGAGCTTATGGTACAAAGCATGAAGCAATGTTTGCTCTAACCAGTGTTAAATTTTATGATAAAGTTACAATAATTAAGAGAGTAGGTATTGGTGCAAAGCTAGACAGAGACCTGTGGGACACATTGGGGTGCCTAGGAATTAGACCCACACATATACGGAATCTTGATGCATGAAAGTGGTGGATTTGTAGATTAGAGGGTAACATTGGCCAATTAATAGTGCTTGAACAAATGGTTATCCATATGGAAAAAAACTGGATCACTGCTTCTTTTTAAAAAATATTTTTTTATTTATTTAGAAATGAGCAATTTTTAAAAATTGAAGTATAGTCGATTTACAAACTACTTCAAACTATGCACACACAGACACATACACAAAACAATTCCAGGCCCATGAAATGTAAACAAAAATAAAACTTTAAAATGTTTAGAAGAAAAATAAGAGAATGGGTTTGTGACATTGGGATAGGGAAGGATTTCTTAAACAAATCACAACCAATAAAGGAAAAGATTTAATAGTTCAACCACATTTTAAAATGTATCAAAATCCATAATATTTATATAAATATTTGTGAAAACTTATTGGACTATTCTTTAAGATTTGTGCACTCTGTGTCTATTATACTTTAGTTTTTTTTTACGTTTACCAAAAATAGGACACTATAATAAAAGTGAAGAGGCAGGCCACACTCTAGGTAAAGATATTTACAACATCTATAGTCAACAAAAGATTATTATTCAGAATATATAAATCTAGGGGAAAAGATGAATACTCAAATAGAAAAATATGAAAAAGGTATGAACAGTCAAGTCATAGAATAGGAATCCTGAATGGACAGTAAACATGAAAAGATGTTCAATCTAACTGGTTACAAGCAAATGAAAATGAAGATCATAATGAGAAAACATTTTGCTTACATTTAATTAACAAACTTTAATAAGTCTACTAGGACCAAGTATTGGTGAGAATGTAGAGCACTAGAAAGTTTTATATATTGCTGGTGGGAGTAAAAATTGGTGAAAATTACTTAGGAAATTTTTGAAATATCCATTAAATTATGCACAAACACCATAATCCAGCAATCCCTCTCTAAGTAAATACCAAAGAGAAACTCTTTTATACATTCACAGGGAGACATGTACCAAAGACACTCACAGAAGCATTGTTTATAACAACAAAAAAGTAAACAACTGAAAAGTCCAAACAACAAAAGACCAGATAAATAAGTTACAGTACACTCAAGCAATAGAATACTGTATGGCTGTGAAAATAAATGAACTAGAGCTAAATGTATCAACATGAATAAATTTCACAAAAATAATGTTAAATGGAGAAGGGGAATTTGCAGAAGGACGCTTACAGTATGATTTCCTCCCCTTATCTTCACTGAGATGTTACCAAAGCCTTTTGGGGAGATCACATCTTGAATCCTGAGAAACACTGGGCTCACCACAATTGGGACATTTGGCAGGGTGTAGTATGGGCCAGGTACTGGACCTCAGGCAGGAATATGGTCTGTATTTCCTGCTTCTAATCTCACTTTGGCTAAACTCCAGCTCACAGGAACAGGTCCAAGCAGAACCTATATATGGGGTAAACGAGTATCCTCAACTGACCCAAGACGGAAGAGAAGAGGTGGAATTTCATCTGTATGTGACCCAAGAAAGCCAAGTACAGATAAGCACAGGGCCATGCTCACCCAGCCGTTTTTAGGTCAAAAAGGCAATGACAGATATGCCTCTGAGTCATGCTGATCCAGTCTGGACTTTAAGCTTGATGTACAGTTGTCATCCTGGAAACTCCCTTCACCACCAACCTGGGGAGTCCCTTCACTGGTCCCCTGAGTTGCATATCCTGTTTCTTGTATCCTGTATCTTCCTCTTGCTTCATTCACTTACTTCTTTTGGTGCTACATATCATCCCACAACCTCCTAAGAAATTCTTTTAGGGAGATAAACATTTTTTTTTTTTTTTTTTTGCGGTATATGGGCCTCTCACTGTTGTGGCCTCTCCCGTTGCGGAGCACAGGCTCCGGACGCGCAGGCTCAGTGGCCATGGCTCACGGGCCCAGCCGCTCCGCGGCATGTGGGATCTTCCCGGATCGGGATACGAACCCGTGTCCCCTGCATCGGCAGGCGGACTCCCAACCACTGCGCCACCAGGGAAGCCCCGAGATAAACATTTTGAGTCTGAAAATAACTTGCCCTGATACTTCATTAATACATAGTTTGGCTGGGTATAAAATTCGAGTTTAGAAATCATTTCTTTCAGAATTTTGAAGGCATTTCTCCACCATCTCCTAGTTTCCAGTGGTGTTGCTTAGTGTAAATCTCTTTCAATTCATTGTGCTGAGGCTTCATTATGCCTTTTTAATTTGGAAAACTCTTATGTTTCAGTTCTGAGAATTGTGCTTGAATCACCTTGTTGATAATTTCCTCCCCTCCATTTCCTCTCTTACTTCTACTTCTTTTTTTCAGATTTTGGAACTCGACTCCTGGTTATTTTTCTCATGTATTCATTCTCTCTTTTTTGTTTGTTTGTTTTTTGGTCTACTTTCTGGGATAATTCCTAACTTTATCTTACACTTCTGAAGTTTTTATTTCTATTATCATGTTTTAAATTCCCATGAGCTATTTTTTCTCTTAATTTTGCCTTTTTATATATTTCTATTCTTATTTCACAGACACAATATGTTCTCCTAACTCTCACAGGATAATGCTAGTTTTCTTGAAATTATCTTTACTCTGCATAGCTGTCATTTCTTCCAAGATGCTTTTTTCCCCATGTGTTTTAGTTTCTAGTTTTTATGTTAGACACTTTTTTTGGATGCCTGGTAATCCTTGGTTGTCTGCTCATGTTTAAAGGTGGGAGGTAAAAGCGGATTGGAAGCTCTGAGCATTTGTGTGTAGCTTCCTTATAAGTAGGGAGGGAGCTTCCATGTAGGGTGATATGGTTGGACCTTCTATGGGGAAATTTCTGATGCAGTATCTTTATGTTTTTCCTCCTTCACACATCAGATTTCTCAGAGACGATGGTTTCATTCTTTTGCCTGCAGGGGAAGGCGTGTCTGCCAGTATTTGGGTAGCTGAGTGGGAGAAGAGAGCTAGTGGGGTTCAGCAATCAAAACATACATTTTTTAAAATATCTTTATTGAAGTATAATTACTTTACAACGTTGTGTTAGTTTCTGCTGTACAACAAAGTGAATCAGATATACATAAACATATATCCCCATATCCCTTCCCTCTTGAGCCTCCCTCCCACCTTCCCTATCCCACCCCTCTAGGTCATCACAAGTATCGAGCTGATCTCCCTGTGCTATGCAGCAGCTTCCCACTAGCCATCCATTTTACCTTTGGTAGTGTATATACATCAGTGTTACTCTCTCACTTTGTCCCAACTTCCCCTTCCCCCTCTGTGTCCTCAAGTCCATTCTCTACATCTGCATCTTTATTCCTGCCCTGCCACTAGGTTCATCAGTACTGTTTTTTTAGATTCCATATATGTGCATTAGCATCCGGTATTTGTTTTTCTCTTTCTGACTTACTTCACTCTGTGTGACAGACTCTAGGTCCATCCACCTCATTACAAATAACTCAATTTTGTTTCTTTTTATGGCTGAGTAATATTCCATTGGAAACATACATTTATTTAATCAATCCTCTTCTTTCAGGTATGGTATCTGTACTGTTAACCAACTATATCTGGTTTTCTCCAGTTCAGAAACTTATCTCCAGAGAACAAGAATTCACACTGCTGTTGTGGTGGTAATGGGAAACCTCAGGATCTGAATGCTTCTTAACAATCCTCTTTAGCTTTTAATCAGTCTGCTTTAGTTTAGCCCCTGCTTCCCCTCACCCTACCCTACCCCTACTCCACACCATTTCACACATCCCTAATGCCACCAGTTTTGAGGTTTCTCAGAATTATGTGGTGTAAATCTAATTGGTTCTCATCTTTTCCAGCATCAGTTTAGGATTTGGCTTTTCCAGGTTTACTAAGTCAATTCCCACTCCTGCATCTGCTTTTCAGCTTCTAAAAAACAAAAAAATGCCACTGCAGGGATTCCCCTTGGCATGTGAAACAAAATACTAACCAAACCTGGACCTAAAAAGAAGAGCTCAACTAGGAATTTTCTGTTATGTTTGATTTGTAGGTAGGTTCTCACTGTTCACTTGGGAGAGACAATCATATTCTCCTTGTCATTGTAGGTTTATGCCCTTAATTAGAAATTCCTTTATGTGTAGCTCAGGAGGGATTGAAATTTTATGTGTATATTCAAGCCACCATTTTTACTTGGCAGTTTATATCATAATATAATGACTGTTTAATTCCTTATGTCTTTTATTTATCTCAAGTATCACATAATTAATTAATGAAAAGTTTGAGAAAGTACATCAGAGGCATGAAGTTTAGAGAATAGACATCATTCTGCCTCTCTGTACATAGATATTTTTAAAATTTCATCTAAGTTAAGAGAAGGTAGAATTATAGAGCTTGAAACCATAAAATCCAGCCCTTTCCCCCTTATTTTCAAGAAGGGCAAACTATCCAGGGAGTTGATGTGATTTGTTCCTAAATGTTAGTAACAGACCTAGAATTATCTGTAAAATCTCCTGATGATGGGTCAAAGTTCCTTTGCTAAGCATCCAGAGAACTCAGTCTAGTGGGGTTTTATTTTGTGTTTTTTTTTTTATAGTAGACTAAACTATTTCCCCCAATATTCAGTTTTTCTGTTTACTGTTTTTCCTGCTGGTAACATTCAAATCATTCCAATTTCTTACAGCTTCCACCAATTACATCATAATCAAGAGGATCTAAATTTACACACATTGCTTAAAACAATCAATCAACCAGATATTTTTATGTAAAGAAAAAAAAAATCTGTTCTTAAGCAAGGGACAAAATGGGAAAATCTTAATCAGTTTCTCATGGTTGGTTAATCCAAACTAACTCAGGCCTTCTCTTTCACGCAATCACTTAACTAATAATATACATCTCTCAGATACAGTTTGCCAAGAAAGACCTGAGTATTTCACCTGGTTTGGGGTATTGGTGTTAAGTCACACGCTTTCATTGTTCCTATAGATGTCTTCAATTTTATACTCAGACTTCCATTCTCACGGGTGATACTTTACAACATCTCCTCTGCTTTTCCACATCACCTTGGGAACACACCATCTTAGGGATTCAGGAAGCATACACCCAAAAATGGATTCAATTGTGAAAGTTCATCCCATTTAAGCAATGTTGCTTCCCTGTCTTTTCTCCTTTGCAAACTAATGTGCACAATAGCTTATAAGGTAATGACACATCCATTTTAACACTTCAAGAACTGAGGACTCATCAGGTTTTTCAAATCAAAGAAAATAATCAGTTTTCATGTCCCAAAGTTTTAAAGTTCTGCCAGTTAACTCTATGAGAATGCCTCATACACATTCTAAAAAACTGAGCTACTGGGAAAGTATTTCTGAATAAATGAATCTTCCAGATTATTTTCTCTTATTATCCTTTTTTTCCACATTAAGTTTTTAAAATCCACTTACTCACATTCACTTCAAGAATTTAAGCAGAATTTGTACATGCTTAAGTAAAAAGGAAATAGGGCGAGCATTTTAAAACAGCAGCAGCAACACTGTCCGCCAACACACACCATTCTCTATTGATTGTGTTAATGGATCTTAAATATTAGGCAATTTGAAGTTAAATATAACGCGAGAGTCTGAGACCGGAATGCAAAATGATTCACAGATCCTTGATTTGTGATTTTAAATATGAGCATGAGAGAATATTTGGTGGGGTTTTATTTTTACCTGTGCCTGGTCCAGAAGGGTCCTGCGCCAGTGAAGACAGGAGGGTAAATGGTCGGAGAGCACCTGCCTGCCGTTAAATTTATCTGCTTCTCAAAATCATTAGGAACAGCTGAGAGTGCTTCAGAACAGCCTCGTGCTTTCTCTTAGTTCAAAGTCTCTCAGGTTCAGCCCAATCTCCCCAATCTCCATCTTTCTCCTGGGAATGGAGAACAATATTCCTTTCATGAGGGCTTTATGTACATTGTGAAGAAAAACAAAAACCAGGGGACAAACAGATGTGTACCTACACAGACTTGCTCCTGCCTGTGTTTTTACTCTTCTAGACCCCCATATTCCTGTAAGGGGTTAAACCAGAAATAATAGCTAATCATTATGATGCATTTTCTATATCCTAGGCTCTTTATATATGCTGTCTCATTTAATCTTTGCAAACACTACAACATGGAGACCGCTGTTATCCTTATTTTATCCATGAAAAAAAATCGATGCTTTGAGAAATTAAGTAACTCTTCCCAAGGTCACTCAGTCAGCAGATGGTGAACTAGAGTCAAATCCTGACAGCTTAACTCCTGAGTCATCACACTTATCCCATGCTTGACAGAGAAACAATCACCTCATAGCAATTGCTAGAACAGCTTCCCCCAGTATCAATGGCCTACTTTTCATTAAACTATAAAGGTGTTCACTATTTTACTGCTGGGCACCATGTCGAGACTAATTTGGATCCTCTGTGAAAAAATTATCTTGTGAAAAGTAACTTTAGTCTATAAATCATAAAGATATGAGTATTTTTCTTTATTTTGAGTAATTTTCTTTTTAAATCAACTTGACTGAGGTATAGTTTTTATGCAACAGTATGTACCATGTTCTGTGTATTGGCTGGTGATTTTTGACAAATGTATGTACCCGTGTACACTCACCCAGACAAGCTGTACAATATTTCCATCATCTCAAGAAATTCCCGTGTACTCTTTTGCAGTCAATCCCCCTGTAACCCCCAGTCAGCCTCAGGAAACCACTGATCTGCTTTTTACCATTATAGATTAGTTTTGACGGAAGTTGTTATTTCAGATAAATGGAATCACACAGTATGTACTCTTTTGTGTCTATTAGTTTGGCATGTTTTTGAGATCCATCCTTTTTTTTTTTTGTATGTATTTGTCAGTAGTTAATTCCTTTCTATTGATGAATAGTATTCCACTGAATGAAGATATACAAAAATTTTCCATCCATTTACCTGCTGATAAACATCTGGATGTTTATATTTGGGCCATCATGAATAAAGTTGGTAGGGACATTCATGTGTAAGACTTGGACTGGGATTTCCTGGATCATATGATAAATGTATGAGTGTTCCAGTTGCTCCACATCCTTACCAACACTTGGCATTATATCTTTATAATTTTAGCCATTCTACTGGGTGAGTAGTGATATCTTGTTGAAATTTACATTTTCCTGATGACTAATAATAATAATAGCACTGAGCATCTTTTCTTGTTCTTATTGGCCAAACACATAACTGTTCTTTTTTTTTCGTTTCTTCTTTTTAAAGTATTCTGCAAAGGTAGCAAACACCAGTAATATTTTCTTTACAAATTAAAGAAAACCGAAGGAATGTTACCCCTATACTTTGTGTCTCTCTCTGAGGTTGCAAATGATTTTTCCAGTTGTGATCTGCTTTATGAGACACAGGGCTTTTCTTCTAGGTTTGGGCAGCTTCCTGTCTCTGAAGCCCTGATGCTCCAGCAATCCTCAAAATGTTTGAATTGAAATGAACTGTATTGAAGTAACTGTGCTCAAACTTTAGATGGAGCAGAGGAAACTGCATTGGTTGTAGGAAGGATGGGGTCCTATTTTACCAAGGTTTGTTTACAATTATCCATTCTGATAAAAGTATCATCTTCTATGCATTACATTGTCCCCCATTTCATCATTAACTATTTAATATCCTTACACACAATGACAACACAGACTAATAGACTATATTTGCTTCAAAATAAACTCAGTTACAATCGATCAGCATATGTTTTGTTTTGTTTTTTATTAAGGTAACACTGGTTTACCACATTATATAAGTTTCATGTGTACAACATTATAATTAGACTTCTGTATACACTATGGCATGCTCATCACCAAAAGTTTAGTTTCCATCCATCACCATACAGTTGACCCCTTTTACCCATTTTGCCCTCCCTCCACCCCCCTTCCCCTCTGGTAACCACTAATCTCTGTTATCTATGCGTTTGTTTCACTTTCCTTTGTTTGTTTCTTAAAATATTTCACATATAAGTGACATCAAACAGTATTTGTCTTTCTCCATTTGACTTATTTCACTTAGCATAATACCCTCAAGGTCCATCCATGTTGTCACAGTATACCACACCTTTATCCATTCATCCATCAATGGACAGTTAGGTTGGTTTCATATCTTGGCTATTGTGAATAATGCTGTGATGAACATAGGGGCACATGTATCTTTTTGAATTCAGTGTTTTCATATTCCTTGGATAAGCTTCTGTTAGGTAAAAATATTCTACTGTAACTTTTCATGCCAGCTTCTATTGGACTCATTTCTCATTTCACAAATTGTTTGACCTTCTGTGAATAACGCAGGATGGCCTAAAGTGGGAGTATTTGTCTCTGGCTTACTAGTTTTCCTTAGCCTTCTCAACTCCCAGATGTTCAGTGAGTTCAGACTGCTTCTAGCCTCTTGACTGTAGACCTCATTTTTTTTTTTTTTTTTTTTTTGCGGTACGTGGGCCTCTCACTGTTGTGGCCCCTCCCGTTGCGGAGCACAGGCTCCGGACGCGCAGGCTCAGCGGCCATGGCTCACGGGCCCAGCCGCTCCACGGCATGTGGGATCTTCCCGGACCGGGTCACGAACCCGTGTCCCCTGCATCGGCAGGTGGACTCTCCACCACTGCGCCACCAGGGAAGCCCTGTAGACCTCATTTTTATCCAACCCCCTTAACCACAAAGCCCACCCAGAAGATAAAATTTAATGTGATAGATTAATTCAAAAATCTTATGGTCTATTATTTTTATCTGTCATCTTTACTGGATAACATTTGTTTTTGTTTTGTTTTGTTTTTAATGGTAGTAATAGATCTCTTATCTCAAAGGAGTAGATTGAAATTCAACAGGCCCTGTGGTAGAACAAGGCGATGGATAGGAAAGTTATTGATTTGAGACACCTTTTTTCCATGTTTCAAATAACACGTGGTTGCCCCATGATATGCCAGGTTCAAACTTTCCACATAACCCCTTGTTTTTAAAAATCAATAATCAACCCCAGGGAAGATACATACTTTGGTTTACTCCATGTGAAATTTTAGTAACCTAAAAAGAAGTGTGAAGGACAAACCTCCAGAGGTACTTTATACATCTGCCAAGGTGGGCCAGTCATTATGCCATAACCTAACAATGCATAGGATTTCATGTCATCTACAATTTTCTAAAAATAAAGCCAAAATTCATGTGAAATTTTTAGAGAAAACCTATATAAACTTTTGCCAAGAAGGAAACATAATCTATAACCAATGTTATAACCAATGCTTCTTTTAACTATCGATTTTTATGTTACAAAAGCATGTTCTTACAGTAAGAGCAACAACATCCACTACAAAGGATACTAGGATGAGAACCAAGAAAACCCAGAGCCTTTGTCTCACTTCTGTCACTCACTAACTTTGCAACTCTGGACAAATTATTCATTCTCCATGTACAAAACTGGAATTGTAATAAGTGTTTCTCCCTCTTAAGAATAACAGGAAGATAAATGTCTGCAACAGTGCCTTGGGTTGCAACATAGACATGAGGCTTTAATATTTTAGGAAAGAAAGGCTAGAAATAAATACCATATTGTCCTAACATTTTTATTATTTTAATTAGTCCAAATGTTATGGTCTCTGTGGGACTTTTACTTGGCTCTGTGCAAGAGATAGGCAAAAAAGAAAAAAGCCATGTGAAAACAGAGAAATAAGAAGAGGAAACAAATGAGACAACTTCGATTAACGTATTATGCTAAAAATTACTGTGAGAAATGAAAGGGCGATTCTAAATCAGTTAGCTACAAGACATGAAATCCCCCTCCTGAGCTATTTCAAGTCAAAGCCCTGTGAGAGAGGATGAAGCTAAACAAAGAACACATGTCATTAGAAAAATGAAGTAACAGAAAGCTCAAGTAGCTAAATGATCTCCATGATTACAAATAAAAAAGGCGTATTAGTTAGTAAGAGGAACCCATTGTCAAGAAAGAGTATATAAATCTCCCCAAGGGTAAGGATGCTCTCCCCTTATTCTTTTTCAGCGTTAAAGGCTAAGCATCAGAAGTTTCTGGTCCTTGATCTGAACCTGAAATCCCGTGGGGCCTGGTCCTGCAGATACTCAGCCTGAAGCTTAGCCACAGACTCTCAACAGCAGCTTCACCTTCTATCACTGAGGAAGCCCACCTCGAAAGGCACCAACATCTATCTTCAGCTTTCATACCTAGTTGGTGAAAACACACTTAGCACATTTTAGGGTTATCAACAGTAGCTATTGTTTATTTTCATATTTAAAAATATTAGAAGATTCAGTACCTTTAGTCTGAAAGAGGTAAATGCTAAAATGATACAAAAGTTAATGAGTGGTATGGATTAAAAAATGACTTTGTCCTTAACTTGATAGGATAAGAGAGGCTCTGTTGAAACTGGAGCAAGGGGCACTTAGGACAAACAGAAGGAAGTTCTACTTTGAACAGTGGGATTCGTAGGCAGAAGATATACTGCATATCACACAAACAGAATTTTCTGACTGTTTGTCTAAATTATCAGTTTCTTGAGGGCTCAGTCTTTTTTTTTTTTTTTTTTTTAGGGCTCAGTCTTAATCACTGTTGTTTCCCTAGCAACGTGGCACAGTGCCAGACACGTGGAAGGTGCCTAATAAATCTTAAATAGCCCTTACTAAGCCCACTTCTCTCTTGAAGAGTCTGTAGTCTGTGACCCAGATACTAAGATTTCTTCTAGCATTGGAAGATTGCGCAATTACTTTCAAGTTCCAAGGGTAGCTGGAGGAAAGGAGAGGAACAAATAAGCAGCACCTACTTCAGTGACTTCTGCTGTATTTCTTTTCTATTTCCATAACAATAATACTTCATCTCTCACTCGTTGTTTTTTTTTTTTTTTTTTTTAGGTACGCGGGCCTCTCATTGTTGTGGCCTCTGCCGTTGCGGAGCACAGGCTCCGGACGCGCAGGCTCAGCGGCCATGGCTCACGGGCCCAGCCGCTCCGCGGCATGCGGGATCTTCCCAGACCGGGGCACAAACCCGTGTCCCCTGCATCGGCAGGCGGACTCTCAACCACTGCGCCCTCAGGGAAGCCCTCTCCCTCACTCTTTATGATATAGAGAATCTAGTAAATAGCAGTCCTTAGAGGAGGCAAGTACAATTTTGAATGGGCACCTCAGACATTATTTTCTTAATTTCTGAAGACAATGAAAGTTGGTCTTTAGCTTATGTTATTTAACCAACAATGCTAACTATAAACACCACTCTTACCCAAAATAATTACCTAAAATAATTTTCATATTAGAGATATTATTCATGATTCCAACCCAAGGGTACAACATAGCAAAGACTTAAATAATTTGGGGAAAACCTGAGACAGTTTAAAATAACAAAAAAACCAGACCTACATGTTCAGAAAATAGCTCAAATATATATTATGTGTACACACACAGAAATACATATATATATTTACGTACACACATATAAAAAAATAAATTCATAATTTAAATTGTGATGAGAATGCCATAGACAGGTAAATAAAACCAACTCTAGTAGTAGCAATAGCTGATAGAACCTAAGCCAGTGGTTCTGAAAGAGTGGTCACTGGACCAGTAGCAGCACCATTACCTGAGACCCTGTTACAAATGCAGATTCTCAGACCCCACCCCACACCTACTGATTCAGATATTTGTGGGCTGGAGCCCAACCATCTGTGCTTTAACAAGCCCTCCAATTATCAAACCAACACATTGTACACCTGAAATTTACACAATGTTATGTTTCAGTTATATCTCAATTAAACAAAAAAAAAGTGAGTCCTCCAAGTGATTCTGATGCACCACAGTTTGGGAACAACTGCCCAAATCTATACGTATTACTATGTTTATTTAACCAATGAGGGAATGTGGACTCCTACATAACCCAGCTAATGGAGCCTGGGACAACAGCCTTGTGACTCTGAATGCTGTGTGCAGTGTTAGAAGAAAAAACTCAGTTTAAGAACCCGAAAATCTCTGATTCCCAAAACGGATGCTTTTTTAGCTGAGGTAGAAAAAAATTGGTTAAAACTTCTTAGGCTTCAGGGACTTCATCTGTGACACATGGGTAATACTAATAATGTACTAACCTCAAAGAGGTTTTGGTGAGAAATAAATTAGATAATGTATGTAACCCTAATTTTAGGCAGTAAATAGTCATGACATTTGCTCATCATTATTTTCTATAGCCTTTTGATCTATGAGGAAATGTATTCTCTGTTGCTATTCCACATTTCTAGCTACAGGATATACATGAACTTTTAAACATGATCTACTTCTAATTTTGGTTTCATGATGTGTTTTTCCTCCAAGTTATAAAATTATATGAGCTACCACTCTACTCAAGACAGAAATTACTATGACCCACATTTTTGTATAGAGAAAAGAGATAGTACTGTGGAAATTTTCTAGAAAAGAATCAAGTGATTTCAATTTTACAAAAAAAAACTTCTCTAAGATTAGATTGATGCATATCTTATGCTTTTTAGGTCACAGAAGTAGCTTTCACTTGTAAATTACCATTCTACCTTTATTTTATAAAACTGGCATTTTTGATGTATTACTTATTGCATCCCAAGGGTCCTTTATATAATAATCTCATAAACTATGTATGTGTTCACTTTTTAAAAATAATTTTAGTTTTGTTATATGGTATTATAATGCCATTATAAGTAACTCTGATATTACAAACATATATATTGATAAAAAAAGGAAACAATTTAAAAACTTATATTCCTACTAATCAGCAATAGGTGCTTTTAACGTTTTTGTTTTCATCTTTCCAGAATTTTTTACATGCACACAACACACTCATACATATTTTAACAAACAGGAGCATTTGATTTGAACACTTGTAAGTATATTGTGAAAATATTTCCAGGTAATCATTTCTACTTCATCAGTTCAAATGACTGCATTGTATTTCACTGGATGGAAGGATTGGATGGATGAATAATGCATTAACCAATCACTTATCATTAGACGTTCATATTTTTCTGGTTATTTCATTTTTATAAACAATGATTCAGTGAACACTGCACACTGATGTAATTATCCTCTCAGAATATATTTTTAGAAGCAGAGTTCCTGGATTAAGGAGAAGCACATTTTTAAGGCTTTTGATTCATATCCCAAATGGCCCTTATAGAAAGATTATACTAACTTTTACCCTCACCAGTAGCATATGACTGCCAGTTTTCCAACATCCTCCCCTTTGAAAAAAAATTTTTATTCTAATGTATCAAAAGTATGTCAAAATATGTCAAAATAGTGCTTCCCTGGTGGTGCAGTGGTTAAGAGTCCACCTGCCAATGCAGGGGACATGGGTTCGAGCCCTGGCCCAGGAAGATCCCACATGCCATGGAGCAACTAGGCCCATGCGCCACAACTACTGAGTCTGTGCTCTAGAGCCCGTGAGCCACAACTACTGACCCACGTGCCACAGTTACTGAAGGCTGCGCGCCTAGAGCCCATGCTCTGCAACAAGAGAAGCCACCACAGTGAGAAGCCCGCACACTGCAAAGAAGAGCAGCCCTCACTCGCCGCAACTAGCAGAAAGCCCTCATGCAGCAACAAAGACCCAATGCAGCCAAAGATAAAATAAAATAAAAAGTCAAAATAGTTTCATTGTTATTTTAATTTGCACTTATTTGATTGTTAGTGAAATTGATCAACTTTTCATATGAGTAGCAAACACTGTGCAGCCCTCCCATATCTCTCTGTATCCACTTCTACAGCCTCTGGTTGCTTATTCCACTGCTAAGAGTGTTTCTTTGGTTACCTAACAGTGGAAAGCTGGGCCAGGCAAGTGGGAAGTGTCAGAGAATTAATACTCCCAGGAGCAGCCTCAACCAAGTTGAGGGATAAATACCTCAGTTGCACCCCTTAGGTGGGATAACTCTGGAGAATGTTCCACACTCTCTCCCAGAGTTCCCCAACAGGACTGAGCCCCAGTTGCCCAAAGAGGAAATGGCTTGATAACTCATCCTTTATTGGCTTCCTTCCCTTCCCTGTCTCACTTCTCCACTTCCTATCAGTGTTTTCTAGGATCATCTCTTGAATTAACTACTTGAATCCGTATCTCGGGGTCTTCTTCTGGGCTGGGAACCCAACCTAGACAATGTGAGCCTTTCCTCCTCTGATTTAGTCAATGATCTGATCATTCATGCATTTTCCCCATTTTGATATTGGAGTCAGAATTATCTACTTTAAATATTAAGAAGGAAGGGATATTTACAAAAGGCAACCGTGGTTTGAGAGATCACCAACCAGGAGCTTAATAAATAATTAAAGTTACCACCAAATTGTCTTAATAAACACGTTAAGATTTAAAGTATTGCAAGTTATTAATAATAACTATTATATTCAAAGTAATTATCCTCTCTTTATATGGAGCTAAAGATTTTCTTAGTGATATAAGTGAACTAAAATGAAGGTAAAAGGAAAAAACTAGCAAACTATGGTAAGGAGAATATTTTAGCCAAGGTGTACTAAATGTGTTGAGTGCTATAAGCAAAACTACATTCAACAATGTAAATATGCTCAAAATATATTGGCATCATTTTTAGGGAGAGACTAGGATTCAGTGAGAAGTCTGCTGAGTTTTAGAACGGAGAAACATTTTGGGTCAAATGACATTTTGTAGTATCTAAAATCAATATGTTGTTAATTAAAATACCAATCTCCCAAGAAGACTCTGACAGTAAACAATGTTAAACTAAACTGGATCAGAGCCCAGAAAGTCAGCCAGACTAGGAGTGCATACAAGTAGGCCAAAAAAAAAAAAAAAAAAACCCCACAAAAACCCAAACCAAATAAAAAGCAAACTAATCATTTCGAATGGGGAGGAAAGGGCTGGGAGGGGGTACGTAAAACAAAAGAAAATGGCCAGTTTTTCATCCTGCTCTGGGGACAGGAATCAGACAAAATCTCTCCAGCAGAATCTATGTAGAGGCCATTCTTCCAGCTGCACAATTTAAGCCTTTGCAAAGGTAAAACAAGGACAGTCTAGACAACCTAACTTGCCTTGTATGGACAATGAAAGTTTTTAAAGAGGACACATAGAATACAAATCCACAACAGTCAAATTTAAATGCCTCTTCAGAACTGTGACTGCCCCAGTATTTCATGCTACCCCCAGCAGAGTTAAATTTTAAAAATGTGTGACTCAGTCATTTTAATGTGTTTTATCGGGACAGATTGTAACGTTTTTCTGAATCTACATGATACATTAAGGCTATGCATCTACATAATAGCAAAGACCCAGAAGAAATATAGAAAATTCTGTTCAGATTAAAGTCAGTGCAAACGATGGCAGTGCAAATGAGCTCAAATCTGAATGCTTGGAATATATCAAAAGATAAATGCTCAGGAATTCCCTGGCGGTCCAGGAGTTAGAACTCAGCACTTTCACTGCTGTGGGCCCAGGTTTGATCCCTGGTCAGGGAACTGAGATTCTGTCAGCTGCATAGCACAGCCAAAAAAAAAAAAAAAAGATACACGCTCAACAATCCATCAGCTCTGTACCAGTCAGATTCAAAGAGCTGAGGAGATTCCCCTGAACATTTTATCTTAAACTAAAGAATTATCTACTTAAATATGTTTATTAGGTGCTCATCCAACCACTATCACAAAATAAAGACAACTTATTACATTGCCAGCCTCAATATGTACTTAATTCTCTAAGGCAGTCAGCAGCCATCAACTAAGTAAGGATATGGGTGGCCTTGGGCAAACTCTGTTCCAGCACAACGTAACTTCGGATTAGTCAGAACAGACTTGTTTTTTCTGTGATTACAAACCACCCCCAAATCTCAGTGGATGAACCCATCACAAGTTTATTTCAACACACTCTCCATGTGAATCAAAGACTCTACTCCACCTAGCCACTGAAGGGCTTGAGGAGATGAAGACTCCACCAGCTTATAGCTACACCATCTGAAACACGTGGCCAGAAAGAAGTGGTAGAAGGAGAGGGAGACACTGGAGAATCCCACATATGTTACTTCTGCTCATATTTCATTAGCCAGAGTTAATCCCATGGCTCCGTCCAACCACAAGGAACTTGAGAAATGCTATGTCAGTTGTGCCTGGAAGGGAAATAGAACTGGATATTGGAGTAATTTCTACCCGACCCCTCAACGATCTGGAACTTAGGGTGATTACCTTGTGCAATATAAGGATAGAAACAGACGTTGAAAGGCAAAGCTAAGGACATGTAACAAAAAGCATGAGTCATGGCTCAGAGGTCTTAAGCCAAGTTCAAGGGTCAGCAAGGAAGGAGATTCAGAGCTCTAAGCAAAGGAGGGAGCAAACATCAAAATCCTGAGAATGTATTCAAGTGGCAAAAGCCAAACTGTCATAAATCTATTTTAGTTGATTTTGTTTTGACACAAAGTAACATTTTTCTCAGGGCATCTTAAATATGTCACTTGATATCTGACATCACCCCATCTACATTTCTCAAAGTATGGTCCTTGCATCATCAGGAACAGATAAATCTGAGGAGCTTCACAGAAATACAGATTCCTAGGACTTACCCAAAACCTTACACATTAAAATTCCTGACGATTTTAGGTCCAGCAATCTGCTTTTAAACAAGGATCCACTAGGTAATTCGAATGCATTCTAAACTTTGGGAATCTCTGTTTTAGACTTCTGCCAGGATCCAGAGCAGGTCTGAGATCTGGGTTGGGTTTGAGCCCTGGGAGAAAGTCTCCACTTGTCGTAGTTTCTCTAGTTACTCCAGTAGGATGGAGTCTGCCCTAGTACCAGAAAGCTTTTGGTAAGGTCAAGACTGTGCCTTTAGGCTACACGGAAACTTTCCTGGGTGAGGAAAATTCAGGAGCATGGAAAATAAGTTGATTCTGAGTTGCTGCTGAATTTGGTTTGAGAAAGACTGGTTCAACGCAGAGGAGTTTCAAGGAGGAAAGAATTTGTAGGTAGGTTTGCCAACGGATTGACAATGGTGAGGATGGTGAAGAGCCCAGAGATTCTGTTGTTGAGGTTTTGGAATGTCAGGTGGAACACTGAGGAATGTCAGATGAGGGCCTTGGGATTTCCAAGCACATGCTACACGTGTTGTTCCTTAATCAGGCTGTGCTGGGCAGGCAGGGGAGAGGAGGTGAATCCTGAACCCTTTTTGCTGAGAATGTGGGAGTGGGTGCAAAATGCTGTCATAGTTATTAGAAACTGTGAGATAATAGGAAAAAAATATATGTATATATTGGTCTCTGCTCCTGGTTACTGACACAGGAACCTAAAACCCTTGTAATTTCCTAAGTCATAAAAGCACTAGGAGTATCTTTTGTTCAAATATTTGGTCTGTGACCCTGGTTCCTGACACAAAGTTCCTATAGCCCTTGAAATTTCCTAGTTGACAACCTTGTCTTTTGTTCTAAGAAGGCGACTCTTGGTAGGCTCCTGGATAGGGACCAGTCACCCCACAGACCAAGCCATGATTAGAAGCTTTGAATTTTTGACCCAACCCCTGTTCACAAGAAAGGGGAGAGGGGCTGGAAATGGAGTTAATGATCTATCATGCCTACACAGTGAAGCCTCCATAAAAATCCCCAAAGTACAGGGTTTGGATAGCTTATAGGTTGGTGAACACGGGGAGGTGTCAGGAGAGTGGTATGCCTAGAGAGAGCATGGAAGCTCCAAGACCCTTCCCATATACCTTGCCCTATGCATTTCTTACTTCTGGGTGTCATCTGTATCCTTAATCAAACCCTTTTATAATAAACTGGCAAACAAATTGTTTTCCTGAATTCTGTGAGCCACTGCAGCAAATCTGTTGAACCCAAGGAGGAGGTCACGGGAATCTCCAACTTACAGCCAATTGGTCAGAAGCACAGGTGACAACCAAAACAAATTGGCATCTGCAGTGTGCAGGCGGGGTGGAGGGGTGGGAGGTGAGGGCAGTTAAGGACTGAGCCCTCAGCCAGTAGGATCTGACTCTATCAACGGGTAGATGGTGTTAGAATTGAGTCAAATCATGGGACACGCAGCTGATTTGGTGTAGAATTGTTTGGTGTGGGGGAAAACCCCCACACAACTGATGTCAGAAGTGGTGCGAATATGGTTAGTAGCGTGAGAGTAAAGGAGAAGCACATAAGGACTGGGTTTTGCCTAACACAGAAACTTTCCCTAAAATAAAGAGAAAAATACACACTGGGTAATTATAAAATAGAGCTACTTACATGCGTTATGGGAGGGATGAGTGCAAGCAAAATGAACACACCAGAAAGCTTTGAAACTTCCACAACCTAAAATTTATGGTAAAGCATGGGTTAAAATTCCCTGCTCTGAAATTTTGAGAGGAAATTCTAGTATCCAAACAAAATGGAACTATGGATCTTGGAATGAAAAATAAGGATATGAAAATAAAGAAAGTTGATGTAGAATGTTTATGGAGGGAGTATCTCCAAAATGCTATGCATCTTATAACAAATTTGTTTTACTGTCTCAGAAGAAATCGTTTTGCTTAAATGGAGTTATTTATTACCTGCAGAATGGACAAGCTCTCTGCCAGCTCTTCAAACCTATGATCAGGGAGTGAGCTGTCTCTGGAAGTATAACATCATGGCCTACATGGTACGGGGCCTAGGGTCTAGGAGTGGGTAAGAAGTTCAGACCATGATGTAACAAGCAGAAACAAGGACTTCCCTGGTGGTGCAGTGGTTAAGATTCCACCCTTCCACTGCAGGGTGCACGGGTTCAATCCCTGGTCAGGGAACTAGGATCCTGCATGCCCCGTAGTGTGGCCAAAAAAAAGAAGAAGAAGCAGAGATGAGATACCGGGCACAGTGGCTTTTGGTAAATAAAATGAAAGAACGGTGTACCAAATGCCAACAAACAATGACATTCCTCAAGGTAATCAATATCAGAAGCTATTAATATGCACCCCTCCCAAGTCTCAGTTGCTTAACAATAAAAATTTATATTTTTTCTGGTTTGATTGAGGTATAATTGACAAATAAAATTGTAAGATATTTAAAGTGTACTTCATGGTGATTTGATATGCATACACATTGTGAAAGTATTCCCACAATCGGTTAAAAATTTTCTTTCTTTCTTTCTTACATCCCTGCCCAATACAGATTGGGCAGCTCTCCTTAGGCTCTCCTCCAGACAGAGACTCAGGAATGTAGGGTACATCTATATTACAGCTCTGCTATTTCTTAGTGCTTCCATGGACTCCTCTGTTTGATCATCACTCAACCATTAAGTAAACAGAGAGAGCAAGGAGGGTCAACCAGATGTTTTAAAGATAAATCTGAAAGTACTGTATATTACTTCCTTTCACATTCCATTGGCCAGAACCTAGTCAAATAACACCAACCGAACTGCAAGCAAAACTGGGACGTGAGTCTTATTTATCCGGGAAGAAGAAAGGAGGTCGGTGAGTATCTAGCCAATTTCTGCCACTCACTGACTACTAATCCATAATCTGCCTCTATCTTAATTAAAATCATACAACTTCCTAAACTTTTTAAAGCATGTTTTACAGGGTAGCTCCTAAGATATTTTATTTAAAACTGCAGGGGGACTCCCCCGGTGGTCCAGTGGGTAAGACTCCACACTCAGAATGCAGGGGGCCTGGGTTTGGTCCCTGGTTGGGGAGCTAGATCCCACATGCTGCAATTAAAAGCTGGCTCAGCCTAAATAAATAAACATTTTATAAAATTTTTAAAAATAAAACTGCAGTAAATATTTGAATGTCTTTATTGGAATAGCTAAGATTCTCAATAAAATTTTAGAAATGCAGGGCTCTCTGGTAGTGTGTGAATTAGAAAATAAGTATTCAAAGTTCAGGTTGGTTAAGTTTAGCCATTTGGCCCTGGAGTTTGGAGGACAGCTAAGCCCTCATTCTTATGATATGACTTGGTGTGAGTCAATTTTTGAAAAAGGTATATGATAGAGAAAAATATGAAGAATGTTTGGGCTTTAAATTACAAATCTTATTTATGAACTTCTAACACTACATTTATAATCCCAGATCCATTCTAATACTGTATCTCCCTGCACATTTATAGCGGACCCAGTAGAAAATCTGTTAACAGCTGGTTTTGAACATTTCTGAAGTATCCCCTCCACATACATATATATCATCACTGTGCTTTTTCTTCACATTCTTATTTTTCAACCCAAGATTCATCTGCATTTTGTTTAGCTATCAGCATTTCCTCTAAATATTCTAGAGCAAGAAATTTTGACCTATGATTCACCATTAATTTGTTTTTTGATTCACCATTAATTTTTGTGAGTTGTGAACATTTCAAAACTTTCTGGTCAATCCATTTTGCTTTCAACTCTCTCCCTTCCTCCTTCTCCTCCCTCCTGTAGACTACGTAGTAACTATTTTATAATTACCCAGCATGTACTTTTTTCTTTATTTAAAAAGATTTGCAATAGTTATGACAGCATTTTAAAGATTATACTAAGAGAGGCTATCTAAATATGAAACAGATGAATAAGTATATCTTGGGCAAAATAACTTACAGATATGAGAAAGAAAATTAGAGGATGTCTATGTTTGTGGTTGAGAAAGCATGTCTGTCCAAATGTATGGGAGAGGATTGGTATGGAGAAAGGATGACTGCACAGAAGGGTATTGTCTAGTTTTTACATAAGCAACTGAGAATTCTGGAGTGACATTCAACCTCCTTGGCTGACAAGTTATCCCTGACTAGATGCCTGGAGTTGGAAACAATTGATGCCAGGTGGATACAAGAGAAAGTTGATTTCATTTACTTACCACCTCATTTATTTGGGGCATGAGGCAAGAGAGACAAAAAAACATATGTATCAGCCTCAAATAATCATTGTTTTTCATTTCTTTGCAAAGCTGTCTGTGGACATTGGCATTGAAAACATCAAAATCTAAGTAAGACCAGGCTTTACACACAAAAAATTAATGTAAACCATAGATTAGAACCATCACAGAATGCATTCATATTGGCATATTTCAAATAACAAGCAGAAAGAACAACTACAAAAAGAAAAAAGAATGGTTATGGAGGACCCCAACCATAAGGTCTTATATATATATATATATATATTTATATACAACAGGTTCTTACTAGAGTTATCTATTTTATACATATTAGTGGATATATGTCAATCCCAATCTCCCAATTCAGCCCACCACCACCACCACCCCAACCCCACTTTCCCTGCTTGGTGTCCATACGTTTGTTCTCTACATCTGTGTCTCTATGTCTGCCTTGCAAACTGGTTCATCTGTACCATTTTTCTAGGTTCCACATATATGCATTAATATATGATGTTTGTTTTTCTCTTTCTGACTTACTTCACTCTGTATGACAGACTCTAGGTCCATCCACGTCTCTACAAATGACCCAATTTTGTTCCTTTTCATGGCTGAGTAATATTCCATTGTATATATGTAGCACGTCTTCTTTATCCATTCACCTGTCGATGGGCATTTAGGTTGCTCCCATGACCTGCCTATTGTAAACAGTGCTGCAATGAACATTGGAGTGCATGTGTCTTCTTGAATTATGTTTTTCTCTGGGTACATGCCCAGTAGTGGGATTGCTGGGTCATATGGTAATTCTATTTTTAGTTTTTTAAGGAACCTCCATACTGTTCTCCATAGTGACTGTATCAATTTACATTCCCACCAAGAGTGCAAGAGGATTCCCTTTTCTCCACACCCTCTCCAGCATTTGTTGTTTGTAGATTTTTCTGCTGATGCCCATTCTAACTGGTGTGAGGTGATACCTCATTGTAGTTTGATTTGCATTTCTCTAATAATTAGTGATGTTGAGCATCTTTTCATGTGCCTCTTGGCCATCTGTATGTCTATTTTGGCGAAATGTCTATTTAGGTCTTCTGCCCATTTTTTGATTGGGTTCTTTGTTTTTGTAATATTGAGCTGTGTAAGCTCTTTATATATTTTGGAGATTAATCCTTTATCCATTGATTTGTTTACAAATATTTTCTCCTATTCTGAGGGTTGTCTTTTCACCTTGTTTAATATTTCCTTTGCTGTGCAAGAGCTTTTAGGTTTCATTAGATCCCATTTGTTTATTTTTGTTTTTATTTCCATTACTTTAGGAGTTAGGTCCAAAAAGATCTTGCTGTGATTTATGTCAAAGAGTGTTCTTCCTATGTTTTCCTCTAAGAGTTTTATAGTGTCTGGTCTTACATTTAGGTCTTTAACCCATTTGGAGTTTATTTTTGTGTATGGTGTTAGGGAGTGTTCTAATTTCATTCTTTTACATGTAGCTTCCCAGTTTTCCCAGCACTTATTGAAGAGATTGCATTTTCTCCATTGTATATCCTTGCCTCCTTTGTCATAGATCAGTTGATCATAGGTGTGTGGGTTTATTTCTAGGCTTTCTATCCTGTTCCACTGATCTATATTTCTATTTTTGTGCCAGTACCATATTGTCTTGATTACTGTAGCTTTGTAGTATAGTCCGAAGTCAGGAAGTCTGATTCCTCTAGCTCCATTTTTTCCCCTCAAGACTGCTTTGGCTATCTGGGGTCTTTTGTGTCTCCATACAAATTTTAAGATTTTTTGTTCTGGTTCTGTAAAATATGCCATTGGTAATTTGATAGGGAGTGCATTGAATCTGTAGATTGCTTTGGGTAGTATAGTCATTTTCACAATATTGATTCTTCCAATCCAAGAACATGGTATATCTATCCATCTGTTTGTGTCATCTTTGATTTCTTTCATCAGTGTCTTATAGTTTCCTGAGTACAGGTCCTTTACCTCCTTAGGTGGTCTATTCCTGAGTATTTTATTCTTTTTGTTGCAGTGGTGAATGGGATTGTTTCATTAATTTCTCTTTCTGATTTTTCATTGTTGGTGTATAGGAATGCCAAAGATTTCTGTGCATTAATTTTGTATCCTGCTACTTTACCACATTCATTGATTAGCTCTAGTAGTTTTCTGGTGGCATCTTTAGGATTATCTATGTATAGTATCATGTCATCAGCAAACAGTGACAGTTTTACTTGTTTTCCAAATTGTATTTCTTTTTCTTCTCTGATTGCCGTTGCTAGGACTTCCAGAATTATGTTGAATAAGAGTGGTGAGAGTGGACATCCTTGCCTTGTTCCTGATCTTAGAGGAAATGCTTTCAGTTTTTCACCATTAAGAATGATGTTTGGGCTTCCCTGGTGGCGCAGTGGTTGAGAGTCTGCCTGCCGATGCAGGGGACGTGGGTTCGTGCCCCAGTCTGGGAAGATCCCACATGCCGCAGAGCGGCTGGGCCCGTGAGCCATGGCCGCTGAGCCTGTGTGTCCGGAGACTGTGCTCCGCCATGGGAGAGGCCACAACAATGAGAGGTCCGCATGCCGCAAAAAAAAGAATGATGTTTGCTGTGGGTTTGTCATATATGGCCTTTATTATGTTGAGGTAGGTTCCCTCTATGCCCACCTTCTGGAGAGTTTTTATCATAAATGTGTGTTGAATTTTGACAAAAGCTTTTTCTGCATCGATTGAGATGATCATATGGTTTTTATTCCTCAATTTGTTAATATGGTGTATCACATTGGTTGATTTGTGTATATTGAAGAATCCTTGCATCCCCAGGATAGACCCACTTGATCATGGTGTATGATCTTTTTAATGTGCTGTTGGATTCTGTTTGCTAGTATTTTGTTGAGGGCTTTTACATCTATATTCAACAGTGATATTGGTCTGTAATTTTCTTTTTTTGTAGTATCTTTGTCTGGTTTTGGTATCAGGGTGATGGTGGCTGGCCTCATAGAATGAGTTTGAGAGTGTTCCTTCCGCTGCAATTTTTTGGAAGAGTTTGAGAAGGGTGGTTGTTAGCTCTTCTCTATATGTTTGATAGAATTCACCTGTGAAGCCATCTGGTCCTGGACTTTTGTTTGTTGGAAGATTTTAAATCACAGTTTCAATTTCATTACTTGTGATTGGTCTGTTCATATTTTCTGTTTCTTCCTGGTTCAGTCTTGGAAGGTTATACCTTTCTAAAAATTTTTCTATTTCTTCCAGGTTGTCCATTTTATTGGCATAGAGTTGCTTGTAGTAGTCTCTTAGGATGTCTTGTATTTCTGCGGTGTCCATTGCAATTTCTCCTTTTTCATTTCTAATTTTATTGATTTGAGTCCTCTCCCCCTTCTTCTTGATGAGTCTGGCTAAAGTTTTATCAATTTTACCTTCTCAAAGAACCATCTTTTAGTCTTATTGATCTTTGCTATTTTTTTTTGTTTCTATTTCATTTATTTCTTCTCTGATCTTTATTATTTCTTTCCTTCTACTAACTTTGGGTTTTGTTTGTTCTTCTTTCTCTAGTTCCTTTAGGTGTAAGATTAGATTGTTTATTTGCGATTTTTCTCGTTTCTTGAGCTAGGATTGTATTGCTATAAACTTCCCTCATAGAACTGCTTTTGCTGCACCCCATAGATTTTTGGTCATCGTGTTTTCATTGTCATTTGTTTCTAGGTATTTTTTGATTTCTTGTTTGATTTCTTCAGTGATCTCTTGGTTATTAGGTAGTATATTATTTAGCCTCCATATGTTTGTATTTTTTACAGATTTTTTCCTGTAATTGATATCTAGTCTCATCGCGTTGTGGTTGGAAAAGATACTTCACACGATTTCAATTTTCTTAAATTTACCAAGGCTTGATTTGTGACCCAAGATATGATCTATTCTGGAGAATGTTCCATGAGCACTTGAGAAGAAAGTGTATTCTGCTCTTTTGAGATGGAATGTCCTATAAATATCAATTAAGTCCATCTTGTTTAATGTATCATTTAAAGCTTGTGTTTCCTTATTTATTTTCGTTTTGGATGATCTGTCCATTGGTGAAAGTGGGGTGTTAAAGTCCCCTACTATGATTGTGTTACTGTCGATTTCCCCTTTTATGGCTGTTAGCATTTGCCTTATGTATTGAGGTGCTCTTATGTTGGGTGTATAAATATTTACAATTGTTATATCTTTTTCTTGGATTGATCCCTTGATCATTATGTAGTGTCCTTCTCTGTCTCTTGTAACATTCTTTATTTTAAAGTCTATTTTATCTGATATGAGTATTGCTACTCCAGCTTTCTTTTGATTTCCATTTGCGTGGAATATCTTTTTCCATCCCATCACTTTCAGGCTGTATATGTCCCTAGGTCTGAAGTGGTTCTCTTGTAGGCAGCATATATATGGGTCTTGTTTTTGTATCCATTCAGCCAGCCTGTGTCTTTTGGTTGGAGCATTTAATCCATTCAGGTTTAAGGTAATTATCGATATGTGTGTTCCTATGACCATTTTCTTAATTGTTATGGGTTTGTTTTTGTAGGTCCTTTTCTTGTCTTGTGTTTCCCACTTAGAGAAGTTCCTTTAGCATTTGTTGTAGAGCTGGTTTGGTGGTGCTGAATTCTCTTAGCTTTTGCTTGTCTGTAAAGCTTTTGATTTCTCCATCGAATCTGAATGAGATCCTTGCCGGCTAGAGTAATCTTGGCTGTAGGTTCTTCCCTTTCATCACTTTAAATATACCATGCCACTCCATTCTGGCTTGTAGAGTTTCTGTTGAGAAATCAGCTGTTAACCTTATGGGAGTTCCCTTGTATGTTATTTGTTGTTTTTCCCTTGTTGCTTCTGATAATTTTTCTTTGTCTTTAATTGTTGTCAATTTGATTACTATGTGTCTAGGCGTGTCTCTCCTTGGGTTTATCCTGCCTGGGAGTCTCTGCACTTCCTGGACTTGGGTGGCTATTTCCTTTTCCATGTTAGGGAAGTTTTCGACTATAATCTCTTCAAATATTTTCTCGGGTCCTTTCTCTCTCTCTTGTCCTTCTGGGACTCCTATAATGCGAATGTTGTTGCGTTTAATGTTGTCCCAGAGGTCTCTTAGGCTGTCTTCATTTCTTTTCAAGACTGTCTTCATTTCTTTTCATTCTTTTTTCTTTATTCTGTTCTGTGGCAGTGATTTCCACCATTCTGTCTTCCAGGTAGGTCACTTATCTGTTCTTCTGCCTCAGTTATTCTGCTATTGATTCCTTCTAGTGTAGTTTTCATTTCAGTTATTGTATTGTTCATCTGTGTTTGTTTTTGTTTGTTCTTTAATTCTTCTAGGTCTTTGTTAAACGTTTCTTGCATCTTCTCAATCTTTGCCTCCATTCTTTTTCCAAAGTCCTGGATCATCTTCACTATCACTATTCTGAATTCTTTTTCTGGAAGGTTGCCTATCTCCACTTCATTTACTTGTTTCTCTGGGGTTTTATCTTGTTCCTTCATCTGATACATAGTCCTCTACCTTTCCATTTTGTCTATCTTTCTGTGAATGTGGTTTTTGTTCCACAGGCTGCAGGACTGTAGTTGCTTCTGCTGTCTGACCTCTGGTGGATGAGGCTATCTAAGTGGCTTGTGCAAGCTTCCTGATGGGAGGGACTGGTGGTGGGTAGAGGTGGGTGTTGCTCTGGTGGGCAGAGCTCAGTAAAACTTTAATCCACTTGTCTGTTGATGGGTGGGGCTGAGTTCCCTCCATGTTGGTTGTTTGGCCTGAGGCGATGCAGCACTCAAGCCTACAGGCTCTTTGGTGGGGTTAATGGTGGACTCTGGAAGGGCTCACACCAAGGAGTACTTCCCAGAACTTCTGCTGCCAGTGTCCTTGTCCCCGTGGTGAGCAACAGCCGCCCACTGCCTCTGCAGGAGACCCTCCAACACTAGTAGGTGGGTCTGGTTCAATCTCCCATGGGGTCACTGCTCCTTCCCTCTGGGTCCTCTTGTGCACACTACTTTGTGTGTGCCCTCCAAGAGTGGAGTCTCTGTTTCCGCCAGTCCTATGGAAGTCCTGCAATCAAATCGCGCTAGCCTTTAAGGTCTGATCCTCTGGGAATTCCTCCTCCCGTTGCTGGACCCCTAGGTTGGGAAGCCTGACATGGGGCTCAGAACCTTCACTCCAGTGGGTGGACTTCTGTGGTATAATTTTTCTCCAATTTGTGAGACTCCCATCCAGTGGTTATGGGATTTGATTTTATTGTGATTGTGTCCCTCCTACTGTCTCACTGCAGCTTTTCCTTTGTCTTTGGATGTGGGGTATCTTTTTTGGTGAGTTCCAGTGTCTTCCTGTTGATGACTGTTCAGCAGTTAGCTGTGATTCCGGTGCTCTCGCAAGAGGGAGTGAGCACATGTCCTTCTATTCCACCATCTTGAACCAATCTCTGTCTGCTGCATGTTTTTCCTCCTCAAAGTCCATTCCTGTAGGGGGCTGTGTGCAGAGGACTTCCACCTAACACGTCGGATTAGAGTTCCCAGGGCAGAACCACTGCATGGACACCTCAGCTCATCACACCAGACACTGTGATTCAAGATGATGACGGCAGTCCATAACGTCTTATAGTAAAGTGAAAAACAGGCCTACCGTCTGTAGTTAATAATATTGTTAATTATGAAGCTTTGGTCAATAACAATATTTCATATAAAGTATCTTTTTTTCCCTCTGTAATGGTTTTTCATTTTACATTTTCATCTAACCTATTGCATTAATAGTAATTTAAAAGCAGATTTTTCTCCTAAAATCGGCTCACTTTATGCATCATCTTTATGCAGTAATGGAGCCCTCCTAGGCTGGAAGTGCTGCCGACAAGTCATAATGTGGACCTTGACCTCTGGCCATTTTTGGAGGGTGACCAAATCAAGACAGAAAAATCTAATATTGCCAAAGACCAGATAGGAATTTCTTGGCAAAGTCAGATGAGAAAAAAGGGTTCATGAACTCCAAGGGCTGACATTTTTAACCACTGTCTTTAGTCCTTGTTTTGGGAACCTCTTTTGAATTAAAAAAAATGTAGAAAATTCTGGAATTTTGCTTCATTTTTCCATGACCAATGTAATGGAATTGTGGAAAGAGCTCTGTACTAGAGTTAGAGTCTTAAGACTCTTTACAAAAAAAAAAAAAAAAAAAAAAACAACAACTTTACATAATGGAACATTTCAATGAATCCTTTGACCCATCACTGAGTTTCAAGAATCTTAAACTCATAACCTATCTTATTTCAACTACATCCCACTGAATTCCTTCCTTCCATATAATTTTGAAGCAAATCCCAGACATAATACCATTTCATCCATAAATACTTCAGTATGTATCTCTAAAAGATGTCTTTAAAAAAATGATAACCACAATACCATTATCATGCCTAAAACATTTGATAATAATTATTTAATACTATCAAATATACAGTGTTCAACATGAAAACTGCCTCATAAATATAATAATTTTTAATAGTTTGAATTAAGATCTAAATAGATTTCACTCATTATGATCCCCTATATGTTTCTTAGGTGTTTTAAATGTTTTTCTAGGCTTTCCTTCTATCTCTCTCTTTTTTTTTTCTCTTTGGTTTATAATTCATTTGTTGAAGAAATCAGGTCATTTGTCCTGTAGACACAGATTGGATTTTGCTGATTGTAACCCTATGGTATTTAACATGTTCTTCAATTCTGTTTATAAATTGGTAGTTGATTCTAACAGGTCCTCCCATGACTAATGGAAACTTAGCAGAGGCCTCCTGCTAAGTTTCTAAGATAGTTCCAAGCTTTTAATCTGGTACAACTGATAGAGTGGTAGGAAATTGATGAAATTCACTAAGGGGATAAGAGGATAAGGAGTCATGTGATGGAATAGAAACTGTAGGGATGGGATGAAGAATTTAGTTTTTGTATGTTGAGTTTGTGATGCCTTTGGGATAGCCAGATAGAAATGTTTGGCAGACACCTGGAAATATGGTCTAAAGCTCAGAAAAACCTTGCCTGTCTGGACAGGTCAGTTTAAGATTCACCAGCATATAACACTGAAGTCCTGCAGGTGGGATGAGGTCCTGAAAGAGGGTAGAATAAGAAGAGAAAGGGCACTAAGATGGCTCTATCACCATATTTAAAGGTTCTGCAAAGGAAGAGGAATCTACAAGGGATACTGAGAAGGAACAGAGAAGTATGAAATAGCATGGAAGCCAAAGGAGGAGAGAGCTTCTGAATACACAGAGACGCCCAGGAAAATAACAACTGAAAAGTAGCCAATGGGATTTTCAACTAGGTAGTCACTAGGGATTTCATCAAAGGAGTTTCATTGGATTGGTGAGGGTAGGAGCTATCTTTCAGTGGATGCAGAGTGAATGAGAGGTGGGAAAATAGAGACAAACAAAATTACTCTTTTCAAAAAGTTTGGTAGGGTCTGGCAGCATGAAAACTCATTATTATAAATGTGTCTCATATGTAACATAAAATCAACCAACCAATAAATATTAACTGTGAGCTTATTATGTGTATGCCATTTTGCCAAAGTACTACTAGTGTAAAAAAGATATTCATGACATACTTCATGCTATAAAGGCTACAACTGCCAAGGAGAAAGTATGCAAATTTATAAATGCATGTTTAAAAAGAAAGCTCTTCAGAAACCCTAAGAAATCAGATTAAATAAGGCATTTAAAAAACATGTTGGGCTTTATTGTCCCTTTAAAATTGTGCAAAGAATCCACTTGCATGATTCTAAAAAACAAGAAAAATATATGTTGTTAAAAAAAGAAATATAAAATAAATCTGATGCATGAAACAAAAACAATTCTGTGAGTCAATATAGATTTCTTTTGAATAACAATACAACACAAGATTCTTGTATCTATTCATTAAAAGGTCAGGTTCAGTTCCTCTGAATAAAGAAAAGATAATCACATTATCTCACCTGCCACAGGCAGGCTAATGCATGTATATGGATTCAGTACAGTGTCTGTGAAGTATTATAATAAGCAAATTCCTTATTAGCAGTTCAACAAAGTCAGCAGTGGCTGTCATCATTACGACTTTCAATGAGGAGGCCACCTCCTCATTCCTTTTTCCCCTTCCATTGACCCTCAATGAAGACTTTTCACTTAACAAAAGTACCCTCATAGCTCTCGAAGTGATTTTTCACCATCCTGCTTTTGATCAGCTTTCTAATCAGAGTTTACTTCAGATTCAAGTGGAGAATAAAACTGACCATTGGAGGGCTTCCGTGGGCTTCCCTGGTGGCGCAGTGGTTGAGAGTCCGCCTGCCGATGCAGGGGACACGGGTTCGTGCCCCGGTCCAGGAAGATCCCACATGCCGCGGAGTGGCTGGGCCCGTGAGCCGTGGCTGCTGAGCCTGCGCGTCCGGACCCTGTGCTCCGCAACGGGAGAGGCCACAGCAGTGAGAGGCCCGCGTACCGCAAAAAAAATAAATAAATAAAATAAAACTGAGCATTGGCTTACAGGAGTGCTCGCTCTCGTTGGCATCCTGAGCTGTGGAAGAAGCCTTCTTTTGCTGCCTCTCACGGGAGCACTTTGAAATCCAGGAACCATGTCTCGATACAGGTAAATAAGAATGAAATGATGGGCACCACAGAGCCAAAAACAAACAAAAAAACCCGCATCAACATAAGAGGAGTCAGAATTGGATGGCATCACCTCCTTCTCTAAGGAGGGAATGTTTCAATTTACATTTAATTCTATTATCTACAGTAAGGTTACAAATAAGAGGTCAAGGATGACAAAGAAGCAGAAAGACTTACGCAACACTGGTTACACCTGTCTTTTCCTTTCCTTCCTAAGACTCAGTCCTGGCCTTGAATTGCATACGGTGGATATAATGGATACTGTCCCATGCTTGAGTGCTGTGGCTCCCACTGAGAGGGTTCCCTCTGTGTTCTGGCACACTTGGAGAAGGGTTAGGGAAGCCTTTTCCTTGTTTCCCATTCCTTAAGGAAAAGAGACCTCGCTGGACAGTTCTAAGATTGGCCTCTACCAGTGGCCCAGGGCCGGTGGCTCTTCACACAGAGACTGGGTCAACTTGGGCAGCAAGGTGGGCCCTAAATAAGCCTTTCAAATATATTCGTGCAAAGAACTGCAGATTCATCTGTGCATTATATAATAACCTTCTTTCCTCTAGTGTCTGAGACCAGATGGCTATGTAAATAAATAAATTACAACCAAGTCTGTTCCAATGTTATGACTGTAGAATTTGAGATAATTTCTTTAATCAGCCATCCAAAGAGTTGAGTCTCCTTTGTGTCCTGACCTAGAAGTAGTTATCTTTCATCATGACTTTCAGAGTCCTTTGGTGATAAGAGATTTTCAGTATCAGTGAATATAAATTTAAGTTTTATTACTGAATTTTCTGGAGAGAAGTTAATGAAAATCTCTGAGTCCCATTTATTTCACTGTGGAAATAAATGCTGACATTTAAGAATTGTTGCAGAATTTGGGAGAAAAATATAAAGTTATATCATTGTTTTAGTTTTAAAATAGAGATTTCAAAATAAGCCAGCTTATTAGAATTCAAAAGGGAACCTCAAAACTCAAATCCCCAACCCACAACTTTTTTTCCAACCAGACGCTCATCCTCCTTTCCCATTAAAAAATAGCAAGTACTTAGATAGGAAACTGTTCTACTTCTATAATTATTAAGGATTCAAAGATGAATATAGCTATGAAACAAACTATAATGGCTCTCTTAAGATTGCTGATGAAAAAATATTCTGTGAGCCCAAATGATGCTATTAGAATAAGGAAATCTTATTTTTGAATTAACAATTGATGGTCCATTAAACCTTTGTATTATTGAATTAGTTGGCTCTTGAGAAAGCAGTTGAGCAATGATCAGAAACTGTAGTGCAATAAACAATGATCTATTCTAGATCAGCAGTTGTAAACTCCGGCTATACATTAAAATCATGGAGAGGGGAGCATTTAAAAAATATTGACACCCAGGCCCCACCCCAGAGATTCTGATATATTTGGTCTATTGGGGTTCCTAATATCATATATTTTCAAAACTACTCCCACCCCTCATTCCCTATTCAGGTATTTCTAATGTGCAATCAGGTTAAAAACTCCTGATCTAGATTACTTGTCTAGCTGTTTATGATACTGAACTATTGTTTATAATTGATATAAGCAATAAAGAGTGACCGGTACATTTGTAAAATATTTCCTTTATGATAATTTATTCTAAGTCACCATTCTCTGAACTTATTGGTTTAGAAAATTACAATTACTTAGCAAACATAAAATATCATCTACATAGTATTTACAACAAGTAAGAAATATAGGTATATGTATGGATGAGATATAGATGAACCACAAGTTGACCTTTTCATTTTTCATTGAAGTTGTTTGTAAGTGCCTTGGAATGGAATCATAGAATTTTCTATCCAAATACCATATTAAGGATCAAAGTTAGGTGGCTTCTCAAGGTTCATCTCATTTATGATAGGTGCTGGTTAGAACGCATGTCCCTAGATTCTCACCCTAATGTTCTTTCAGATATTTCCTTGATTTTATATTTTAGAAAGTAAACATTACTTTTGGGGAATAATAAAAGAAACCACAATCAATTATCAGAAATGTAAATAAACAGTAGAGGCAGTTTAGGTAAACCACAGCCTAAGCCTTACTTTAACATTTACCACCTGAGAGACCTAAACACTTCTGAACCTCAACTTCCTCATCAGGAAAGTAAGGACATGATAATATAATAGCATGAGGTAGAAAACAGATAAAGGCAAGTTTCTCTCCTGCTCACATAGCATTAGTTGTTTTCCAACCCCAAGACTTAAGGAAAGGAGGGTGAAACCAGACTCTCTGTTAAATGTATTAATAAACAATAAAGTCAGGTACTGAGCCTGCGCGTCTGGAGCCTGTGCTCCACAACAAGAGAGGCCGCGATAGTGAGAGGCCCACGCACCGCGATGAAGAGTGGCCCCTGCTTGCCGCAACCAGAGAAAGCCCTCGCACAGAAACAAAGACCCAACACAGTCAAAAATTAATTAATTAATTAATTAATTTTTAAAAAAAAAAAAAAAGGAGAAAAAGAAAAACACCTCTAACAATCCACATGGCTCAACTGTGAAGAGCATTTGCATAATCATAACATGGAAACACGAAACACAGATCCGGCCAGAATTATGATATAATATTGGAAGGATAGGAGGATGGGAAGTAGGGATGGGGTGAAAGAGGGGTTGGAAAAGAGGGCTAGCAATGGGAGGTCAATACTAGTGCTTGAAACAGAAACATCAAGAAGTAGCAATATCTGGACTTCCCTGGTGGCGCAGTGGTTAAGAATCCAACTGCCAATGCTAGGGGACACGGGTTTGAACCCTGGTCCAGGAAGATCCCACATCCTTGGAGCAACTAAGCCCGTGTGCCACAACTACTGAAGCCCACACGCCTAGAGCCCGTGCTCTGCAACAAGAGAAGCCACTGCAATGAGAAGCCTGCGCGCCGTAACGAAGGGTAGCTTCCACTCGCCGCAACTAAAGAAAGCCCGTGTGCAGCAATGAAGACCCAACGCGGCCAAAAAAAATAAAAATAAAAAAATAAAGTCAGGGACTTCCCTGGTGGCACAGCGGCTGAGAATCTGTCTGCCAATGCAGGGGACATGGGTTCGATCCCTGGTCCAGGAAGATCCCACATGCCACGGAGCAACTAGACCCATGAGCCACGACTACTGAAGCTGCATACCTAGAGCCTGCACACCACAACGAAGAGTAGCCCTTGCTCATTGCAAATGGAGAAAGCCCACGCATAGTGAGGAAGACCCAACGCAGCCAAAAATAAATAAAAAACAAACAACAAAAAAACAATAAAGTCAAACCATATGCATATCTGATGAGGGGGTTAGTATCCAAAATATATAAGGAAATTATACAACTCAATTGCCAAAAAATATTCGGTTAAAAAATGGGCAGAGGACCTGAATGGACATTTTTCCAAATAAGACATGCAAATGGCCAACAGGTACATGAAAAAGTGCTCAGCATCACTAATCATCAGGGAAATGCAAATCAAAGCCATAATGAGTTATCACCTCACATCTGTCAGAATGGCTATTTTCAAAAAGACGAAAAGATAACAAATGCTGAGGAGAATGTGGAGAAAAGTGAGCCCTGGTGCATCGTTGGTGGGAATGTAAATTGGTGCAGCCACTATGGAAGACAGCATGGAGGTTCCTCAAAATACTAAAAATAGAACTGCCAGGACTTCCCTGGTGGTCCAGTGGTTAAGACGCTGTGATCCCAACATAGGGGGCCCGGGTCCCATCCCTCGTCAGGGAACTAGATCCTGCATGCTGCAACTAAAAGCCCACAAGCTGCAACTAAAGATCCCACATGCTGCAACTAAAGATCCCGCATGCTGCAATGAAGATCCTGCCTGCCGCAACTAAGACCTGGTGCAGCCAAATTAAAAAAAAAAAAAAAAAATAGAACTACCTTGTGATTCAACAATCCCTCTTCTGGGTATATCTCCAAATAAGATAAAGTCATTATCTCAAAGAGGTATCTGCACTCCTGTGATCATTGCAGCATTATTTACAACAGCCAAGACATGAAAACAACTTACCTGATGGATGAATGGATAAAGAAAATGTGGTCTATATAGACAGTGGAATATTATTCAGCCATAAAAAAGAAGACAATCCTGCCATTTGCGACAACATGGATGGACCTTGAGGGCAGAGACAAGAAACAAAAACAAGTCAGAGGAAGACTAGTACTGTATGATATCACTTATATGTGGATTCTAAAAGCATCAAACTCAGAAACAGAGTAGAATGGTGGTTGCCAGGGGCTGAGGGATGGGAAAAATATGGAGATGTTGGTCAAAGGGTACAAACTTTCAGTGTGAATAATTTCCAGGGATCTAATATATAGAATGATGACTATAATTAATGATATGTGTCATATATTTGAAAATTGCTTTGAGAGTGAAGCTTTAATGTTCTCACCATAACAACAACAAAATGTTAAGTATGTGAGGTAAAGCATGTGTTAAATAACCTTATTGTGGTAAACACTTCCCAATATATGTGTGTATCAACTCATCACATTGTACACTTTAAACTTATGCAATGTTATAATGTCAATGATATCTCAATAAAGCTGAGGGAAAAAACAAACAATAAAGTTCTTTACAATGGCCCATTCTCTACATTTGATCTTTCACATACATTTCAATGGCTGGCATGCTATAATAGGGTATTAAATAAGGTAATATATGTGAATCATATACAGCAATGCTTAGCATATGGTATGCACTCAACAATAGCACATTAGTTGCAACGATTATGCATTACTTAGTGTTGCTCAATGAAGCAGACAGAAGTTTTTTGTTTTAAGGGGAATGTAAATTGTGTTTGCATCCTAAATAGTTTGTATTATGTGGAACATGCTTCCATGGAGTCCAAACCACATCGTGTGCATAATTAGTAATATTATAAATCAATCAGGCAGTCGGCATGTATGTGTGCAAAATTGCCAAGGAAGAGGACAACATCTTTATCCTCAAAAAATGTATAACTTAGTGAAGAGGAAGGGAAAGAAGATGAGCCCTGCCAGCCAAGTGAAGTATCAGGCTGATCAACTCATTGAGCTGGTATTTGATGCTAGTCTCCTCCATGCTACCTACTCTATCGCTCAGACATGAACTAGGCAGCATTTGGAGAATTCGGAGAAATACCATCAATAGGTTTATTTGACACATCAGTTCCATTTACACTGTATCTCTGAGGAAGGGCAATTAATTTAACCAGGAAAAGAAATATTTTGATGCCCTTACCCAACAAATAAACTGATTTTCTGACAAATGAGTGTGCTCATGGGCCAAGAGTGAACATTACAATCAGGAAACCAGCAAAGGACAAGATGACACTGGGCTCCTTTTATAGGCTTTGTGTTTGATTAATAACACTGTCAGAGATTTAAAAAGAAAAGAATTGTACTAAAATGATGTCATCTACTTACAGAAAAAAAACTACACTATAACATACCTGGAGTAATATCAAGGTTACAGATGACAAAACAGATACAGTATTCCAGCCAAAAAAAGAAAATTCATCGACTTATTCTTCCCTTAATTACCTTACTTTTGTGATCAAAGTTTGAAGCTATTCTATTTCATGTTTGTGAAAAATTTCTGCAAATGGTTATAACTGCTTACAACTTCATTTGAGGCGGATGAAACTTTCAAATAAAAAAGTGGGAGAAAGGGACAATAAACAAATCGGAGAATGCCCTGGTGGCCCAGTGGTTAGGACTCTGTGCTTTCACTGCTGAAGGAGCAGGTTCATCCCTGGTCGGGGAACTAGGATCCTACAAGCCACGTAGCATGGCCAAAAAAAGAAAAAAAGTCAAAAACCCAATAAAAAACAGAGATTATTAATGAAATACAATGAAGAAAGTAAACATGGACTTTGAGAGAGAATAATGGAGGGACCTGCTCTAGATGGACGCATCAGGTAAGTACCTTTTGAAAATGTGACACCTTAGCTGAAACCTAAGTGATGAGCAGCAAGTCTCATTGAAAACCAAGGAAAGAGGGCTTCCCTGGTGGTGCAGTGGTTGAGGGTCCGCCTGCCAATGCAGGGGACGCGGGTTCGTGCCCTGGTCCAGGAAGATCCCATGGAGCGGCTGGGCCCGTGAGCCATGGCCGCTGAGCCTGCGTGTCCGGAGCCTGTGCTCCACAACGGGAGAGGCCACACAGTGAGAGGCCCGCGTACCGTAATAAAAAAAAAAAAAAGAAAGAAAGAAAGAAAGCCAAGGAAAGAGTTATTTATGCAGAAAGAACTATACACGCCAAGATCCTAATGCAGAAAATAGCTTTAGTAACTGACAGAAGGACAGATGACTAGCATGAAGGAGCAAGGAAGACAGTGGCAAGAAAACTGAGGAATAGCAGAGGTATGTCACATTTAGAGCCCTTGGTGGTAAGGCGTTTGAATTTTTTTCCTAATGACAGACATCAGAGGTGTTTAAGCAGAAGATGATACTTTCTGATGTGTTTAGTGTGTGTGTGTGTGTGTGTGTGTGTGTATACTTGATTTCATCTTTAACTAAGAAAAATCCAGGTTTCCTACAATAAGTGTCAAATATCAGAGGGTTATCAAAATTGGTGTGACTCAAATGTAAATAAGATTTCTTTCTTGCCTGATTTAATCCTTAACTATTTGTGGAATCCCAAAGTCAGGCAGATGCTATGCTATCAAAGGAGAACAGAGATGTAGCACAGAGGCTGCCACTAGAACAATCTAGGAAAAAGACACTTGGACCTAGATCTTTTCCAGACTGGCCTGGAAACATACATCTAGACTGAGGTGACACCATTAAAGCTTGGTGCCACATTGGAAAGCCACTCCATGGCTCCAAACCTGATGAAGTCACTCTTCCAAGGATCTTTCATTATTGGCACGGAAGGCTGTAGGGTCACAGAAACATATTACCTCAGGGTTAGAAAGAAACTTAGAGCGGTGTTTTTCAAACAAAAATCACCCAGAGCTCTTGTTAAAATGGACATTGTGATTAAAGTGGGACATGAAATTTTGTACTTCTAACAAGCTCCCAAGTGGACATTTATACTGTGAGTACAAAATCAAGCTATTGTGTTCCGCCCCTCTTTGTCACATCCCCTCCACTGTCCAACCCTGAGTCCTTTAGGTTAAGCTCCATGAGCTTGTATCTCCTTGTGGATCTCACTAGGGATCCTCCATTGTATCAAATAGATATTGAAGGCATAGTGGACGCTCGATACATTTTTTGGTCAATGAACTGGTGAGTGGATGATGAACACCCCTAAGAAATATTTATCAGCCTCTGATGAAAACCTTCCAATCTCAGGATTATCAACAAAGGAAGCATTTTTAGGGGACAGTTTTGACCGTTGGAAATTCCTTATGTATAGTAGCCAGCATCTGTTTCTCTATGATTGAGATCATTGGCCCTAGATCTGTCCTTTAGAGAAACACACAGCAGCCTTCTCTTTTGACACAATTGGGACTGGTAGTGGCTAAGTTAACAATAAAAAATCATTTGAAGCAAAGGGTCATGTTTTCAAAAGATACACCCATTAAACATTTTATTTTAACTTAAAACATACGCATGTGCATTCATTTACCAATCTTCTAAGTAAATGCAAGACTGGGAACACAGATCCTTTGATGATCTTTATCAGTTTATATTGTCTGTCAGCATAAACCACACCTATAATAACACATCAAACACATGTGAAACATTGCTGGAATGAGAGGAAAGTGCATTGAGGGGGAGAAATAAAAACCTGGCTTGGACCAGTGTGCAAAATATGGCTCACTTCTAGCAAAGTCATTGTATTGGATGAGGTAGAGCGAAAGCTGCAGAGAGCAAAAAACACCTGGAAGCAGTGGCCACCCAGGTCTGTAGTGGAGCTCTCTCTTTACATATATTAAGTCAAGGTGATCTGTTGCCTGTATTAGTGAGGAAAGCACTCAGGATATTTTCAGACGGTCCTACCCATATCATAAGTATTAATCAAAATATAAAGATAATCCCAAAGCTCCTAAAAATCAGGTCAATATAAAGTACTAGTCAGTTTTCCTTTCATCTAATAAGACATTTCAAGATGTACCAATTCATGGAATGCTCAGACACTTCTTAGATTTCCATTTTGAAACTCAAGTTTCATTATATTTGCTAATAAATTAATCTGTCCTAAAATGGCTCTTTTCCTTGAATTTTTAGATTATGTTTTCCTTTTATAATTCTTCAAAAAGACTTCATCTACCCAAACACTCAGCTTAAAACTTAAAGGCTGAAAAGGTATGTTCGAGTATGTATTTGCTCTTAAAAATATAGTGATATATTCTATTTAAAAGGCAGCACCCACCCCAAAATACTCATCCTCACATGAAGAGTTTAACGATGGCTTATATTTGTACATTACAGTGTGCTTTCACATTCATTAGCTTGCTTAAGTCTTACAGCAACTGTGGGAGGTCGGTGGTATCGTTTCCGTTTTGAAAAGACAAAATGAAACTCAGAGGTGGTCAGTGTATTGTAATATATATAGGGCACCTAGTGGGAAAGTAGCAAAACTAGGGCGGGCAGGAACCTGGTCTTTTCAGTCTTTTGGCCTTTTTTAAATCTCCCAGCTGTATCAACCGAGGCCAAAGAGCAATACATGGGATTTCTGCCCTTTGCACAGCATGGCTCTGTGATGCCCAAATGTTTTGACAAGTTCAAATAATGTTATTATTTATTTTAGTAAAGACTCTTCCTCCTTCCAAAAGTGTGTTAAAGCACTCCGAGATTGAACTAAAATCAAATTATTGAGAAGTCTTCTTTTTTTAATATTTTGTTTTAGAATTTTATAATATATTGGGAAGTAGTTCGAGATAGTATTCACAGTGTTTTGAAACTAGGATGGAAAAATCCCTGATGTTGATTTAGCTTTGGGGATTGGCATTGAAGCATGTCATTGCTACTGGCTTATGGTAAATAATCATCCCTTCATTTTGTTATAGCAGAATATACATTAAATTTAAAAGGCAATTTAGCTGAAGAAGTAGGAGAGGGGTAAGAATAACCATAGGATGGAAGTCTCAGAGCAGGGAGAATGAATAGGTAGGAAATTGGGGGGGGGGAAATTGTACCACCTCAGATTTCAGAGAAATGGAATTTAGAAAGATGTAATATAAGCAAAGGGCAACAGAATTGCGTGGCTATTTTTAATGATAACTAGGAAAATTCCTACTGGGACTAACTCGGTACAGAATCCATTCCCACCTGCATAATCCAAGAAAGACTAATTACTCAGAGTGACTTCAATCAAAAGGGTAAGAGTAAATAAATGAGCCACTGTGTCTTTAGCATTATATGGAGCCTGGTTATGGTACCGACATCATCAAATTGTGAACACTGGATGCTTCTTATTCCAAGATCCAAGTCTTGATGTTTTCTATTTTTCTATTCTAAGCTGAAGGAGAGACTGATTTCTGTCGAAGACTGAAAAAGATGACCACAAATTCTTTGAGCTCCTCTCATCAAGAGGTGGGGTCCGTTTCTCCACCCCTTAACTCTGGGCTGCCTTTGCTGGTGCTTTGGCCAACAGAATGTGGCCGAAGTGCTACTTCCAAGGCTAGGCCTGAACGGAGGTGCCCCAGCAGCCAGCCAGCACCAGCCGCCAAGGGCGTGAATAAGGCCACCCTGGACCTCCCTGCTCAGCCAGCCTGTGCTGAATGAAGCCACATGAGCAAGCCTTGCCCATATAAATGTTAGAAATAATAAATCGTTGTTAAGCCAAAAAAAAAAAATTTTAAGGGCAATTAAAAAGTAAACTAGGGCTTTCCTGGTGGCGCAGTGGTTGAGAGTCCGCCTGCCGATGCGGGGGACACGGGTTCGCGCCCCGGTCCGGGAGGATCCCACATGCCGCGGAGCGGCTGGGCCCGTGAGCCATGGCCGCTGAGCCTGCGCGTCCGGAGCCTGTGCTCTGCATCGGGAGAGGCCACAGCAGTGAGAGGCCAGCGTACCGCAAAAAAAAAAAAAAAAAAAAAAAAAAGTAAACTATACTACACGTTTTACTTAGGTCAGTGGATAAATAAGGACCACAAACAGGGGGGAAAAATAGTAATTTCAGCAACGCTGAATCATACTCTGATTTGGATCGGTCTTCGGTAACAACTTTAATGAACTTTCTTAACACTCAAATTAGGAAATTCAAAATTCGGAAGGAAAAATGTAAGAGCAAACCTATGACTCATTTAGTGTAGATTTGGTTTACATTTATTCCACCTAAGGGAAGTTCCATTATTAATATGGTCAAAAGAGCTGGTCCTAGCTTCAGACCTTTTCTGTTTATAAAGCATATTCCTCATATTTTTAGTTATAAGAAAACTATAACCCCTAATTGTATATATAATCCCTGGAGAGAGAACTCAACCATCAATTCAACCATCTTATCTCACTCAAAATAAAGAGTGAGATAAGAAAGGCCTGAGAAATTCATATTTTACCAAAAGCTCTTAGGTTCCTCTCTCAGTTACTATACATGTCATTTTCTCTGTAATGTGGACATACTTGTTGAGCTCTTCATGACTCATATAACTTTCTTTTTGGTCAAGATGACCTTCTGGCCCTGCAGCCCCCAAAACAATAAGCATAAAGTCATATGCCCTTAAATCTTTTTTAAAAAGAACACACTGTTCATGTTTGACGAAAGATCTACATCTACCATCATTTTCATGTTGTTTCTTTGTTTATCGTACACACTCAGAACTTGTCTTTCTTTTTTTACTTATAATGCTACAGATTGATTCCTACCCTGACTCACATCCATCGTTCTACCAATGGTTTCTATCCCCTGGGCGATTAAGGTTTGGCTTGTTTAAAAGGTTAATGCCCTGCAAAACATATCCATACATGTCTTCTCACCAATCACCATTGACCGTAGGGCAACAAAAAACCAAGATGAATATTGTAATGCGTAAACTGTAATTAAACCTACTTCAATGTTCTAAGATCACAGGTTTTCCTTATAGTGATCTGAACTAAACAGAATGAGTCTACGCCCATTTCCAAATCTAAATGAGAGTGCAAGGAAAAAGATGATGTAGATATTGGTGGCACATTATTCAGGGCCCTTTGGTTAAAACTGGGAAGGAGGTGGGCTCTCTCTGGTACTCACACCTCAGATGCTCAGTGACATGGTGCTGTCTGCTGGCTTCCTGGGATACTGCACAGCTTGTTGAATGGAAAATGGAAAGGAGAGAACTCCAAGAGTGAGAATGAGGTCCCCAGTTAGAAGACTCTTGGTTTGTTCAAGTAGAGATGACTTTGTTGAGAGTTGTGGTGATCATGGTGGTCATGGTGGAGATGGAAAAAAGTGGAAGAACTTGAGATAGATTTTTGGAGGAGAACTGATAAAATGTACTGATGAATTAGATTTAGGGGCTGAGGAAAAGGAGAGTTCAAGGACTTTCTTTAGGTTATTTGCCTGAGCTGCTGGGTGGATGGTGGTGGTGAGTAGTATTTATTAAGATGGGAGGAACAGGCTTTGAGTATTAGAGGGGTGGAAATAAAGAGTTCTGTTTTACACATGACATATTTAAGATACCTATTAGCCTTCCAACTGGAGATTAGAGTTGGAATTTGGGTCTGGGGAGTCACATATTTTGAGCATGTAGCCCTCTTAGCACCCAAAGCCTTTGACACAAGAGGTACCCATGGTAAGATGGATCTGGCAGAGTTGAAATATCAGGAGAGAACCCTTTCTCACACATGAGTGCTTGAAGTATAGACACCACAGTTGATATATCCCATTGCTGGCTGAGCCTACTTGCCCTTAAATCACACAACCACTTTAACACTTGACTTGGAATTCTGAGGGTGGATCAGCCCCGTTTCAGAGGGTGGAGGAGGCAACTAGATGGATGGTTCAGGTTTCTCTGATTGAGGCTCTGAGTTTAAATGACCTTGGAGGATTTGGATTTTCCATATTGAATCTCTTTCAGCTATCACGGCATTTCTCTTCCTCTGGAGAAAGGTGAGGAGAGCCGTCAGGCCTCTCTCACTGCACATGTTTGATTCATGACAATTTAAATGACTGGAATTCACACATCAGACAACAACTTCTCCAAGATCATCCCCAGTGAGCCTCACCTCCTTGTATCTATGTCTTTGGGTAGTCTCCTCCCACACTGGATCAGGGCTGAGGGCCGCTCAGAGTTACCGATAGGTGAAGATGAGTGACTTCTAAAGCTAGGTCATAATGGCACTGAAGCTTCCACCGTGTTCTCTTGGGTTGTTCACTCTGGGGGAAGCCAGTTGCCAAACTCTAAGAACACTCAAGTGGCCCTGGAGAGTTCACAGGGAAAGGAACTGAGGTGTCCCTCCAACAGCAAGCACCACCTCACCAGCCACTTGGAACTGGATCCTCTATCCTCTGTCAAGCCTTCATAAAGCTTCAGCATCTCACTACAATCTCTTGAGAGTTACCCCAAGCCAGAACCACCTATCTAAACTGTTCCAGAATCCCTGACCTATAGAGAAACTGTGAAAGATAACACACAATTATTATGTTAAGTTTTGGGGTGACTTGTTATGCAGCAACAGATAACATCCAATTCGTCCTTTAAAAAGATAGCACTGTCGTTATGAGCAACATTATGACTAGAACTTGCTATTTTGTGATGTTAAAAACATGGAAAATAAATTCACCTGTAACTTTTCCAGAAAAGAAAAAGCCTAACAATCAACACACAGACTCTCTTAAATTCCAAGCTCCATGCTAAGAACCAACACAGCAGAAGTTGTGATTATTCGTGGATAAAGAATAACCTAAATTTGTTAAATTGTGGTGTTTTAGGAACTCAGCCTGCATGACAAAAAAGGCACAAAAATATTTTGGATCTTTTGTTTTTATGTCACAAACAGTTCCAAAGTTCAGAGGAAGGAACTCTGGTGTTTCCTTTACACCAAAGCAAACTAAGCTGTGCTATTTTATTTATCTGAGAATAGGAAGTTTGGCGATTTTGAATTCTGAATATTGGTCAGAATTATTCACAACAAATACTTCCTAGGATGTCCCTTCTAATTAAAACCTGCCAGAAAGGGCTTCCCTGGTGGCGCAGTGGTTGAGAGTCCGCCTGCCGATGCAGGGGACACGGGTTCATGCCCCGGTCCGGGAGGATCCCACATGCCGCAGAGCGGCTGGGCCCGTGAGTCATGGCCGCTGGGCCTGTGCGTCCGGAGCCTGTGCTCCGCAACGGGAGAGGCCACAGCAGTGAGAGGCCCACGTACCGAAAAAAAAAAAAAAAAAAAAAAAAAAAACCTGCCAGAAAGTAAATGTTTTTGTTTTTGTTTTTCTGGAAACTTGTCCACCTTTAACAGGAATCTGAGCTAATAGAATTTATTAAATCTTAAACTCATCCAAACATCCCCCAAACTTAAAATGTTACACTCTTCTGTACTGGCCTGGCTCTGCTGTTAACAGCTAGATGTACTTTCCCACAACATAGTGTTTAAATGGCTAAATGCTGACACTCCCCTACCATTTTAATCAGTTTCTAGTTTCTTTTGCACCCATTATCTTATTTGAATCTTAAAACCACTCTGTAGGTGGGCAGCTCATTCCATTTAACAGATAAGAAAACAGGCCCGGAGAGGTTATTCACCAGCCTCATTTAGTTGAACAATTTACCAAATTACTTTACCTCTCTGAGAAATGAGTGGGTTGGACTGCTTTCTGAAGTCTCTTCCAGTCCTAAAATTCTTTTATTCCAAGCAACTTTGCTGTGACCAAGTCCGTATGTGAGCTACAGAAAGCACAGACATGGAGTTAGATCATCTGGATCATTGTTTTAAGATATGCTGCCCTTGAATACTTGAAGGAATCATTTAAACGTTCCCAATCTCAGTGGCCTTGTACATAAAAGGAGGGTTAACAAGATACACCTGATAGAATGGCCAAATGAAATAAAATATGTAAGTCACTCATTGGCTCTGGGAACTTGATCTAGTTACTCTCCCCCTGTCCCAGGTTCCCATGCATAAAATATGGAGAAGGGGCAGGAAGCAGGTTCACTTTTGGTAAAATACAGTGGGTGCTGTGATATATCCCCAAGCCCCCCTTCGTGACTGCAGCACTCATTCCCCAGCCGCCTGGGGCTTGTTGGCTAACAATTTGCATCTTAGGCCCTCTAGAAAATTGCTTGCAGCTGAAAGCAACTGCCCTAGCCAAGGACACGTCCTCTTCGCAGGAAGCAGCTCATATCCAATGACTATCATTTCAGGGCTGTAAAGGACAGGCCCTCTTCCCTCAATGTGGTAAAAATATGAAGTGCTATCCCAACTCCAGAGCTCCTTATGAGATTGGCTGAGCCCGTTGTTCTACATATTGCAGTCCAGCCTCCCTATCTGCCCAGTCTTGTTTCCTTCAATCCCTTGCAGATGCTGTTCCTCACCCCCCAGAAACTTCTTGCATGCAAATTTCTCTCTTAGAGTCTGTTTTAGGGGAATCCAACCATCCTGTTGTAACATGATGATAATGAGATAACAGATAAGAAAGTGCTTTGAAAACTGTAAAGTTAGCAGCGTTGGATACCATTTACCATAGCATAATGAGGATTAGCTAGAAAATACTGCATTGATGTATATATTTTTTTTATTCCTCACACAAACTGTGTTCCTCTGCAGCCTTTCTACCGTTATGGCCCCAGGGAAGGGAAAGGGCAAAGGTCACCTTGCCCAGAAGTAGGATATGATGTAAGAACAGAGCCTTCCAGCCAAGAAGGGAAATTCAGGGATAGTTTCAGTTTAGGGAGGGGAGAGATTAGGAAAAGGAAGTTGGATGCTGGTGCCCACACTTTACCCCTTGTGTGGTGGAATCTGTGTGGGGAGGTGATAGAAACATCCAGATAGAGTCAGGCTAGGCTGAGAACCGTGGGGCTAGTGGCTGCCTCCTCTGGGAATAGGCAGCGGGAAGCTGTAAGACAGGGGGAACTCCATTAGCTTTGTGTGGCTTAGAAGCAGTGGTCTAGCATCTGCAGAAAGAGCCCCATCATGCCCTGTCCATGGTTGGTGGAAAACCAGCAATGCAGAAAGTCAGGCATGACCTCGCCCTGCTTCATCCATAGGAGGACAAGACCCTGAGGATAGGGACAGGCTAGCAGAAGCCCTGAGTTGGGAAGAAGACGAAGGAACTCTGTAAGACCATCAAAACACAAAAACCTGCTGAAAATATGACAAACTGACTTCAGGGAGAAATCTTGATGAGATAATGCCAGCCAGGAAAAAGATTAAAAGATTGCACGGTAGTCATGGGGGCAGAAGAAAAATCATTGCCTGCCACAGCGTAGAAATAAATGTTTTCTATATAAAAATCATTATTAAAGGGCTTCCCTGGTGGCGCAGTGGTTGAGAGTCTGCCTGCCGATGCAGGGGACGCGGGTTCGTGCCCCGGTCCGGGAGGATCCCACACGTGGAGCGGCTGGGCCGCTGACCCTGCGCGTCTGGAGCCTGTGCTCCGCAATGGGAGAGGCCACAACAGTGAGAGGCCCGCATAACGCAAAAAAAAAAAAAAAAAAAAAAAATCATTATTAAAAACATAAATTTATAAATAAATGTAAAGTGACATATGTTTTGGTTTGTGGTCTGCTTATGTTTTATATTTTAGAGACATTTACTTCATATCCTATTCCCTTTTTAACAGCATTAATGCTTTGGCCTTGCTATGTTCCAGTATATAATGCATTCCTTATTTCTAGCTCTGATAGTTTTAGTTTTCTGGAAACTCTGTCTGTCATATTTTGCCATCTGTTGTATCTGATGGGAAGCTTAGCAGAACCCAGCATTAGTGATATCTAAGTTATAACTTGTTGACATTTCCATTGTAAGCTCTAATTTTTAATTGTTTATGCATAATTATGGTTTTATCTCACATTGGGCTGAAAGATGATAGAATTTCAGATAGCCTTTGTGAATGCTGACTTAGATTCATTATGTACATCACAAATTTTTTCTAAGAGCAGGGGAAAAATTGTAATTTGCTTTTGTAACTAAAAAATCTTGTTTCTTAAGTATAAGCTGGTAGTTAACGTGAATCAGATTATGTTTTGTTTTAAAAAAATATACTTTTGATAACTTAGATTTTAAAAATAATTACGTACAGTTTGAATCGTTTAAATAAATTTGGAATACTAGTTGAGAATGTTATGCTTTGCTTTCTATAATTTATACCCTTTAATTGAAGGTTTAAGAGAATAATGTGTGCAATGAAACATGACCAACATGCAGATTTTTTTCTATTTGAATGAAGTAAAATAATTAGAGTGCTTATCTAATGAATGAATGAATGAATACATTCCTTATCTAAGGAATGTATTAAGTGGTTCTCTAATACATCATTAGACAAGAGATGTCTTTCATTTATAAATGTCTTAATATTTTCTCAAGGAACAAGGACTTCCAGTCATTAAATAAAGACTAAATAGTTAAATGTCCCAATATCCAGAATTATAACTATACCTTTCTAAGATCATTTTTGTGCGATGTTATTTGCACCCTAAAAGCTTTATCTAGTTCAAATTAAGCTTTATCTAGGTTCAAATTAAGTTTCAGAAAAGTTAGAATAGTATTGATTCTGTTTCTCTAATAGACCTGATGCAAGGGTTTTCATAATACTAATATGGATTCAATTTGGTTTCATTTTTTCTTGAATTTTAGACTTTTAAAACTTAATTACACAAGCTTTCACTATTTAGTAGCTTTTTTTGGTGTGTAGATATATTGATGCAGCTTTAATAAGGCTTAATGATTTTTAAAGATCAGTTTTCTCTGCTATTGCTTTCAAAATCTAGTCTTGACCAAGTGATTTTTTTTTAAAACACACAGCAATTTCATCAACTACTATGGACAGTCCATACTTGACAGGTTGGGAAAAAATATTAATTTGTGATGTTAATATGTCAATTTATTGATAATAAAAAAGTAAAAATGTTATATTGATATTTATAGAATCATAAAATAATTTTTTGTCAAGTCCTTAATATAGGGCAACTTTTGTATCTAGTTTTAGGCCATGATGTGGAAAGCAGCATATTATAATTGCCTTAAATTGTCTCTCCCAATGTAATAGAACAAATGTTAATAGTTGCATTATGATTTTCAGACTAAGTTATTTATTTTTTATTTATTATTAAGCTATTTTATTCAAAACAAAGCAGGAAAATATATTGAAAAGGGATTATGATTACAGAGGGCTTTTTAAATGTGCTATATTTCTGAAATGTAAACATACATTTTCAATGCATACTTAAGTAACAGTACAATAAAACAAAGAAATAAAAAATTGGGGCTTCCCTGGTGGCGCAGTGGTTGGGAGTCCGCCTGCCGATGTAGGGGACACGGGTTCATGCCCCGGTCTGGGATGCCGCGGAGCGGCTGGGCCCGTGAGCCATGGCCGCTGAGCCTGCGCGTCCGGAGCCTGGGCTCTGCAACGGGAGAGGCCACGACAGTGAGAGGCCCGCGTACCGCAAAAAAAAAAAAAAAAAAAAAAATTGCAGTAAAGTTTATGTTTTCAAATTGAACAATTTGAGTGGTCTTAACATGTATTTTTGGTTGAATATAAACTTCTATGTAGTAATTCTTGAAGTATAATTTTTATTTAATATATGCCTCTGAGAATTAAAAAAAATGCATAGATAAAATGTGGCCAGAATGTACTCCAAAATGTTAACAGAAGTTTTCTTAAGGTAATTATTTCCTTTTTTATACTTTTATATTTTCCAAATTTTCTATAATGAGTGTATTAATTTTTGAGTCAGAAAAAAGAAAAAACAATAAATGCTAACAAAGAGATTGAGAGGAATGACTGTCTGATTCTATTGGTAAAATAATCTTTAATAAGAAGACTGAAAAGTAGGCCAGAGGAGACAGTGGAACCTGACATGTCATGGTATAAGGTTGGGAGAGCTCGTGAGAGATTTGGATCTGAAAGATCAGTCTAGGTACAGTGTGAAGAATTAATTAGAAGGGAATAAGTGACAGGTGCAAAGTCCACTTAGTAGGCAGTTAAAAGAATTTGAAGTAAAACTTATGGAGTCTTTGCTTATATTGAGACACAAACCTTGTGTTCCTTCTCAAATCCTCTCTTTCTTCTCTCTATCTAGATCAGAGCCTCATCTGTGCCAAGCTGCTGCTCTACTTTTGAAGTTGGTTGAAGTATCATACCTTGGGCATGGGATCTGCCCTCCTGAGAGCCAACACATGACCAGAGGATAAACCCAGAAGCTGGGGGGCATTTAGTTCTCTGCTGAGTAAACCTTCACCAATGGCAAATGGAGCCAGGAGTGATGGCGGCAGGTACACTCCCCTCCCCTCTGTCATGGGCTAGTCCGAGATGTAGTTCCTCCGTAAGCCTTCCAGAGAAGTCCCGTGCCTGCTGAGTGATTTTTGGTGGTATCATTACACAACAGTAACCAGGGTGGTAATACAATGCATCTCACCAAGTCACATCTTCCCTTGCCTCTTTCCCTCTTCCCCCTCACTCTACCATTCTGGGCAGGTCCCTCCTAGCTAGAATACTTCATGCTCTACTTTCTACAGTAGCTGGGCTTAGCCAGGCTTAGCAGGGCTTTACCAACATCATGACAGAGGGAGTGAGCGGAGAGGTGAACAAAAATTCAAGGGTCCAAGGGTCAGGAGTGTATTTAAGCTGACTCCTAGGTTTCTAACTTGGACAATCAAGTGGCCAGCACTTGCACAATTCCTAACATATATTAAGCCTTCAGTCAATATTTATTGAAGGAATGGATGTATGAAGGGTGGTACTATTACTAAGGTAAAGACTACAGGAGGTATGTTTATTAATGTATCGTATGTAGAATAATCTCAAGGAGATTTTAACAAAATATTAGCAGGGGGTGTTTTCAGTCCTTTCTTAAGAGGGCCTGATGCAGATATGTATGGATGAGTGATCATGGTCTTGGAAAGAGTGGTGACATGTTGAGCCTAGAAAGGTATTGACAGACTGTCTGCACTTCAAATAGCTTTTGTTCCTGTTGAATCTGAATGTGAACCTAGTCTGTTTTGTCCATGATTCACAGAGCAACCAGGCACAGTGAACATAGTGCTAAGTCCTGAACCTCTATTTCTGAGCTATTTTCATGAAAACCATAGAAAAACAGAGCTAAAGAGCCTTCCAGAGATTATCTGGCCCAGTTCCCCTGGTTCAGGGATGATTTGGCAAACAGGTTTAGGAAAAGCACTGATATTTGTTTTTCTATAGAACTGACTGACACTCAACTCCCAAATAACAATATTATGTTATAGAAAAGCTGGCCAAGAAAAGCTTACAAAACTAAAAAGTAAGGGACATCTTTTATTCAACTATAATAGAGTGGGTGACCCCCTGAAGGTGCAATTTCTTTTTTGCAAAGTTTGGGATATTTTTGGCCTAAATGGAATTTATGGCTAAGCGTAAATGCTAGAGTAGAAATGGCTGTAAAATAATTATTGTTCTTGGTGCTAAAGCTAAAATTACTGGCCTAAAACCATAATGAAAACTCCAGTGCCAGTCAGAGTGGAGCAGTATCTTATGTTATAAAGTCATTGAGAAATGGGAAAATCAAGTACAAACATTTGACATGTGTTCTCTTAAAAAATACTCATACATAGCTAACGATATTCCAGGCACTGTTCTAAGAATTTACAAATATTATTTATTTAATCCTTATAACAATCCTATTCAGGAGGCACGATTATTGGCCCTTTTCACAGATGAGGAAACTGAGGCACCAAAAGAGTAAGTAATTTGCCCAAGGTCACACACTAGTGTGGTGGATTCAGGATTCAAACTCATTTCCCAACTGCCTTGCATTTGAGCTCCATGCTGTTCAGACAAATCAGCTTGTCTTTAAACACCCAGCACAACACATTGATCATATGATTAAGAGCATAGAGGAACTGAGAGGAACTGAGGAGAGTACAGATTCATGTCTCCCATTTCATGTTTATTTCAGTACATACACTTGCTGTGTTAAATGGTAAAGAGAATTAACCACACTATTTACATTTGTATTTTTCCCCTCTCTCTCTCCATCCCTCCCCTTACTGGGTGAGTGTAGTTTGATTCACATATTTATATGCATGTTGGATTAAACTCCATTTGAAGGGTTAGGTTGCATCATGGAGGAGGAACCATTGAGGAATAAGCTCATGAGGTTGGGGAAGCATGAAATGTTTTTACGCTTACACTAACTGAGGGACACCTTATTTCTCCACTGCTGTTTCAGGTGTGAAACTTTTTACTCATCCATTTAACAAGCATTTTATTAGGTGCCTTTTACAAGAGAAGCACTGTTTTAGATTGGAGATTATCTGACTTTATCGATACTATGAATAGGATCGACGAAGTCCCTATCCGCACAGACTATACATTCTTAGAGGTAACACAAACAATAATCAAGTAAACAGGCAAACATTTAAGAGATTTGGTAAGAGATATGAAGGAAAATAAGCTAGGTTAATGGGTTAGAGAATATCTATGGCTATGTTGCATCTATACTAGATGAGATGATCAGGGGGTCCTCTCTTAGGTGACATTTGAGCAGAGACCTGAATGAGACAAGGGGAAGTTATACAAAGATTTGGGGTTGAAGGCAGGGGAAACAGCAAATGCAAAGATGTTGGAGCAGGAATCTGCTTGACATTTTTTGAGGAACAGTGAGAAGGCTGGGCTGGTGTGACTGGAGAGGGAATGAGCAAGGAGAAAGTGACAGAGGATGAGGGGAGAGAGTTAGACAGGAGCCAAGTCATATGGGCCATTGTTAGGACTGTCGGTTTTATCCCAAGTGTGAGGGGAGACAATTAGAGGATTTTGAGCAGGAAGAGTGAGTACATTTCATTTATATTCTATTTTTATTTATTTATTTTTGCGGTACGCGGGCCTCTCACGATTATGGCCTCTGCCGATGCGGAGCACAGGGTCCAGACGCACAGGCTCAGCAGCCATGGCTCACGGCCCGCCGCTGCGCGGCATGTGGGATCCTCCCGGACTGGGGCACGAACCCGTGTCCCCTGCATCGGCAGGCGGACTCTCAACCACTGCGCCACCAGGGAAGCCCCATTTATATTTTAAAAGGACTGGCTGCTGTGTGGAGAATGAAGTGTAGGGTGGAGGAGTGGGAGCAGGGAGAATAATTAGAGCTGACTGCAGTAGATTTGCCAAGAAATGATATTTGGGCAAGCTGCTAGTGTAGGGAGTAGTGAGAAGGGATGGAGTTTGTGATATATCTATATCCATATCCACATCTGTAAATTAGGGCTGACGGGAGTGGCTGATAGATTGGATGTGGAGTGGGAGGGAGAGGAATCTAGGGTGATGGGGCGACAGCTGCATTATTATTTGGAAAATATTTCTCAGAAAAGATGATGACAGAAGACTACATGGGAGACATTTTGAGGTACAGTGGGATTAGAGCCCTGACCACAAGGGCCACCATTCTCCTCCTTCTGTCTTGAGGGACTTTCTTGGTAACATGACATGAGGCCCACAAGAGGGCACACTTCTCTCATCAGGTCAGCATCATGGATGCCTTCTGTTCCAGTCTCTTCCTCTTGCTTAAAAGTCAGATCAGTCACGGCCAGAGGAAGAAAATTCTACCTTTTTTGCAGGTAGTGGAAAAACTAACTTAAAGGAGGGATCCAATTGCCATTGCCCACAAGTCTTATTTTAGTGATAAACAGAGCCTATTCTCATTAACAGTAATAACAATTATGGAGTTCTTCCTGTGCTTTGCACTTTGTGTTAAGCAGTTGATTTGTGCTATCTCATTAACCCTAAATCCTTACACCACCTCTATACTATAGGTACAAGTTACATTTTAGGGATGGTGAAACCGAGGTGCCAAGCACCATGTGGTAGAGTAACTTGCCACAAAGCAATGGAAGAGCTATTATTTGAACATTGTACCCTGAGCATTTAACATCCTGTATGCTTCTGATTATTCTCAGTGAAGCCCAGCAATCTTTGGGAAAGGAAACGCTAAAACTTACTCAGTTTCAGCTGGTGACTAAGGTGGGACCAAAGGGCCTATTTACGTACTTCGCTCCAAATGGGGGAGATTTGCTGTAGGTTGAAGGCTGTGAATAGACATTTTATTTTGGAGGAGACTATGTGATGACTAAGGCTGTCAGATGGAAAAGGGCCAACATCTTTTAACATCATTTTCCTATTGGTTCTGAATTTTTTTTTTTTTTTCCTTTAGGATACTTCCTCCTCTGGTTTTGTAAACTGACACAAAACATTTGTGCAATGACCTGGGGTATTATGACAGCCTTAGATCAAAATCTAAGGACAACTTGGATGAAGGACAACTTTTAAAAAAGGACACGGTCTGCCCTCGCCTTGGTTAAACAAATCGAATGGAAACGATTTGTTCAGACGGGAGCATCCAACAGACGCAAGCTCTCTGAAACAGCCCTGACGCTTTGGCAAACACCGTTGCTTAGCGAAACGTCAAAACTCCCGCGCGCAAACAGATGCAGGAGGGGCTCATACGCCAGCACTAAGCGAAGCTCAGGTTTTGGAGAAAATCTAGGGGGCACGTGGAGCTCCTCCCTCTCCTGGTTAGGGGTGGCGTGAGGGGAGTGGGGAACAGGAGAAAGAGCTCCCCGGCTAGCCTAATGTGGGCTGACGCCGCTCGCTGTTCAGGGAAGGTGCAAGGCGGGCAGGGGCTAGTCGCCCCGCAGGAGAAAACCTCTGCATCTCAGTGCAGGGCCAGGGGCAAAAAGGAGGGGGAACCCCGCCCTCAGTCCCCAGCAGGATCAGCGCGCCCCTCCCCCCAGGAAACGTGCCCGCCGGTCCCTCCCTCCTTCACCACCTCCTGGGGACGTGGGTTAGTAAAAGCCCACGCAGCGGGGCGAACTTGGTGGCCGGTCGGGGCGAGGCACTGGCACGGCCCCAGCACCCCTAACACCCGCCGCCCCTCTCCGTGTGCCGCCTCCAGCCTCCCTCCATCAGACCAACACCCCTCCCCCAACCCCCCAGTACAACCACCCCAAACCGCGGCCTTAGCCACCCTCCCCAAACTCCAACCCCCCCCCCCGCCCCGCCCGCCGGCCGGCCCTACTCGCGCCCCCTGGGGCGTCTCCCTAGTCTGGACCCCTGTTGTCTGGGCTACAGGGAGGAGCTGCAGCCGCGGTAGCCCCGCCCTTCGGGTGCTTGGACTACCCCAGCCCCTTGAACATCTGGGTGCAGGAGTTAGCGTTCCAGATGTGGTTCCTGGGCGGCCAGATGTGCGCGCTCCCCTTCCCCGCGCCTGGCGGCCGGCGAGTCTGGGCGGACGCCTGGTAGGGGCTGGGAGTTTTCCCTCAGAGCTGACTTAAAACCTCAGCCCCCGCGGCTCCCCGCCTTAGCCTCCAAACGCTCCCGGAAGCACTGCCAAAAGGAAAAGTTTCCAACCCAGCCCCTGCCCTGTTGCCTTGCAGCCCTCGGAGCTTCTCAAACCACCAGGGAGAGTAGAGTATCTCTACGGGATTCCCCAAAGAAAAACCCTTATGTTTTGGCCGCGCAATCCCGGTCCGGGCCGTGGGACTCCAGGTGCACAGCGAGCAAACCCCAGCTGCGGAGGAAGAAGATGCAGTTGGCTTGAATTGGGGATTTGCCCTAAAGCGCTCTTTGACCGGTTATGGATTCCATTTTTGATGTTGGAGGTCGTATTCCACCTGGTACGAGCAGTTCAGAGCGGGAGAAAAGCCAAGTGAACCTAGTGACTCAACCCCTTGGAATGTGCCTGGAATAATAAGGGGGACTTGAAAGGTTTTTATGGCCGAGGGGATAGCTGGTGGAGACTAGGCTCCTGCGCCTGCAGTTGGCCGGCGGCCGAGGGGGGCAGTATTGCCTTTTGCAGTGCTGCAACGCCTGCACACAGGACAAAAATAGTCGGAGCATCTGGTTTAAATCAACCAAAAAGCATTTCTATCCGCTTAACCCACTGTCCTACGGAACCGACAGAACAGGACAAGCCAGCTATAATCCCGGTACTCTTTTAACACTCCAGTAATAGCTAAACCCAATCACATTTTACCCCTGGGATTTCTAAGTGTCCTAATGTACAACTGTTGATATTTTATAGATGTTGCAAATTAAACTTCCTTTTCTGAGGTTGTGTGTGGGCATGTGCTCAAGCATTCACATTTGCAAGCAACACTCTGAATATGTTGCCTTTTTTTTCTTTTTGGTTAATTGACATTGTTGAACCGTGCAGCCCTAGAATAGTAAAAAGAAAAAAGTATCTGAGGCCAACAAACGGGTTGCTTACGCTACTAAATATATAGCCGCATTTTTCCTCCCTTAACGCCCTACTCAGAATTCCAAAGGCAAGTTGGAACAAAAGGAAAACGTGTCTGAGTGTAAAGAGAGGACTAGTGCCAAGAATTACAGTCACAGGGTAAATAACCTTGTTTTCTCTTTCATCAGTGGCCGCTACCAAACCCCGTTCTTGGAATGTGGCCAACAGTCTGTCTGCTGCAGGGTGCTGCTAATTAGAGAGAGACCATAAACCTCTCTGTCAAAGAGGGCATATGACCTTCCCTTCAAGTCTAAACAATAAAGCTGGAGAACTGCAGACTGCACTCTCCACGCTGGCTGCCCTGCGGATTCCCTAAATAGGAACAGGATGAAGGCCAGGCTTAAGAGGTTACCATAGCTCTGCTCTCACACTTTGAGGAATCGGTCACTCCACTTCCCAGTATAACTTGTTTCAATTACACTCTACGATCTATTTAGAAGAGAGCAGCTTGCAGAGAGAACTCATTGTCTAATCTAAATGAGGAAGCAATTATTACTTGCTGCAGTCTAATGTGCTTTGAGGCTGTCAGGTCAAATATCAACCAGATCTCACGTAACTTTACTTTGCACCTTGGAAAATATACCATTTTGATGACAATTATTTATCCCAGCTTTTCTGAAACGCGCTTTTTTTTTCTTTCTATTAAGGGTTTTTTTCCTCCCCTCCTCAGATTTCAACAGTCTTTTCTAATTTTAGAATTTGTCATTCCAAGGTAAAGACCACAACTTCTTCTGTACACTGCTTAATGTTAAATACTTCAAACACTATTTTTGGCTTTTTTAATGGGCATCTTCTCAGAATATAGCAAAATAGAATTCCCCAAGTCTTCCTTTCATGTCTAATTTACCTCCCTGGAAGCGCCCTACAAGCTTTAATTTTATACAACATGTTGTAAACTATAAATAATACAGTTCCACTTTCCTAGAACATATGGAAACTGTTGCCTGCTATATATCCCAACTGTAGTTGCTTTCAGCTTAAAGATTGAATGCAGTTCATCTCCTGTGTAAAAAGGCATTTGGCGCTTTTCTGTGTTTTGTTAGTTAAAACCCAGTATGGAACAACACACTAAAATTCTTCTTGTTGTGAACAGAGCACATAAAAGGCTTTACAAGGTGTGGTTTGAAGAGAGAAGCCATGGAGCAAATACTGGTGGGAAGGTGAGGAAGGAAGGAAGGAAGGCACTTCCTGAGTGGGTACTCCTCCCGGTTAAGCTACATCCTCTCTTCAAATCTCTCCCTGTTTTTCTTAGCCAATAATTGATAGTAAATTTGGTCTTTATTTTTCCTATTAATTTAAAAAGCATCCTTACTGAAGTGACCCTAAGAACCAAATCTATTACCGACAGATCACTCAAAAACTTCACTCCATCTTAATCTTCTGATAAATAATCTGAAATTTTTGTTAAACGCATAAACAGTAAGAATCATTTCTATGTTAGCTGTTTAAGTATTCTGTGATTGCAAAGATAACCAAGTGTAATGGAATTAACAACACAAGAATCGGAAACTACAGTTATTGTGGTTGGGGGTTTGATCACTGTTGAGTGTGTCTCTACCTGTAAAATAGTGATACTTCCCCAAGTGTGGAAACAAATATACAAATCTTAGTTATCACAACCTAACACAAGGGGCATCACAAGCCTTATAAGGTATAATTCTCCCTCTCCCAAATAAAGCGTGTGCTGCAACATTCCCTTTCTTTGTAAGATAAACTAATAAAATTCAAGATTTTGAATTTTTACAATATTGAATTAGTCAAACAACTTTATATTTTAGGGTAAATAGAGTTTCCTTTGGAACTTAATTTTAAGGACATTATGATGGTTAATATAGATATACATATATATGTAATATATATATATCAGCCAGATACTCTAACCTGGCTTCGACTCTTCTCACTCACCTTTTCTAAATTTCAGCATTAAACAATGCTTAGGGGACTTCCCTGGTGGTGCAGTGGTTGAGAATCTGCCTGCCAGTGCATTCGAGCCCGGGTCCGCTAAGAGCCCACATGCCACAGAGCAACTAAGCCCATGCGCCACAACTACTGAGCCTGCGCTCTAGAGCCCGCGAGCCACAACTACTGAAGCCCGGGCTCCTAGAGCCCGTGCTCTGCAACAAGAGAAGCCACCGCAATGAGAAGCCTGTGCACCGCAACCAAGAGTAGCCCCTGCTCGCCGCAACTAGAGAAAGCCCATGCGCAGCAATGAAGACCCAAACAGCCAAATGAAAAAAACCAAAAAAACAAAAAAAAAATGCTTAGAAGAGAAAAACTTCTCTTCCAAGGCTGATGTGCAAAACCATCTGCTGTTGCTTTTTTTTTTTTAATAAATTGATTTATTCATTTATTTAATCTTTGGCTGCACTGGGTCTTCACTGCTCTTCACAACCGTCTCTTTTTGTATTTCCCCAAAATACAGTTGAAAAGATAAGAAACTGTGACAGTTCTATGGAACTCAAGGTTAAAAGTCACCTTGAAAAATTGGCAAGGCTACAAAAAATGTAGTAAAGTTTCAAGAAATTCTGCCTTAAATAACATTTATGCCCTGAGTACTCCAGGTGAAAGATGATGATGGCTTAAAATAGGGAAAATGAAGGGGAGGTGATTTTAATGGTCAAATTCAGTATATATTTTGGAGAGAGCCGAAAGGACTTACTAATGTATCAGATGTAAGAGGTAAGGGAAAGAAGAGAACCAAGAATTAAAAAAAAAAAAACACACCAAAAACCAAAACCTGCTTTGAGAGAAACCAAATAAATTATTCAACAACCTAGGAGAAATCAAAGCATAAATAATACTCCATCTGAACATTTGGTAACAATGAATTTGTTATTTTTAAAGCAAGAACTATTTTCCTTAAATTAATTGTTATGCTATCCTACTTGGACATAGGTATTGTGCAGAGCTACCATACACAGTAGACACTCAAGGAATATTTTTGAATGAAAAAATTATTTGATTTGCACATAGTGCCAAAATACCATATTTTCCTTTTTTTCCCTCTTTCCCCTTGTCCTTAATCTGGGATTGCCAGGTAAACTAAGAGTAAGTGGGGTGATTTTCCTGCTTTTTTGAGCACAGTCTCTTAGTATTCTATACTTACGGACAGTTATCAATCTTGTGTGTTAAAATTTCAGTTCAAAGCATCGTCTTATAAAAATCAATTTAAAAAATGTTACTAAAACCAGACCATAAGGAGAGAGTTTCAAGAATAGAATACTGATGGATAGGTAAAAGGCAGAATGTTTTCCAGGGAACAATGAATCAGTCTCTGACATGATTTTTTTGTTTGTTTTGCGGTACGCGGGCCTCTCACCGTTGTGGCCTCTCCCGTTGCGGAGCACAGACTCCGGACGCGCAGGCCCAGCGGCCATGGCTCACGGGCCCAGCCGCTCCGCGGCATGTGGGACCCTCCCGGACCCGGGCACAAACCCGCGTCCCCTGCATCGGCGGGTGGACTCCCAACCAACTGCGCCACCAGGGACGCCCTCTGACACGATTTTTGTTCCATGAATTTCTTTCTGAAGAACAGTGAACCACTAAAAGGGAGAATAAAACACTGAATAAAATGCTGCAGTTCATATATTCATTGTATTCTTTTGAATATTTATTTAAATCTCTAACTTCTTTGGATTAACACAAGGATATGTATCCCAATAAAAGCGAAAATATAACTCCATTTGGAAATACTTTAAAACATTACATATCATAATGAAGTCACACAAAGAAACTTTTTTAAACACAGGCTTTCTCTTTAAAGTTTAAATGCGAGGCAGACATCTGACTTTAAAACAGATGGAACCCCAGAACATTTCCAGGATACATAAAATTGAATTTTGTGTTATATTTTATGTCTGAGACAGCTAACAATATAAATTGATGGCTAGGGTTTCTGTACTGGTTGTTTTTTCCTACCTTCTTTTTCTAACATTCAATTTAACAGTTGTTTCTTTTGTAATCCTATGGATGAGCATTCCAGAATGTATGATTTTTTTCAGTTATACATGTATATATTTTTTCAGATTATTTTCCACTATAGGTTATTACAAGATATTGAATATAGTTCCCTGTGCTATACAGTAAATTCTTGTTACTTATCTATTTTATTTTATTTTATTATTTATTTTTGGCTGTGTTGGTCTTTGTTGCTGTGTGCAGGCTTTCTCTAGTTGTGGTGAGCGGGGCTACTCTTCATTGCGGTGCACGGGCTTCTCATCGTGGTGGCTTCACTTATTACAGAGCACGGGCTCTAGGCACAGGCTTCAGTAGTTGTGGCACATGGGCTCAGTAGTTGTGGCTCGTGGGCTCTAGAGTGCAGGCTCAGTAGTTGTGGCGCATGGGCTTAGCTGCTCCATGGCATGTGGGATCTTCCTGGACCAGGGCTCGAACCTGTGTCCCCTGCATTGGGAGGCGGATTTTTAAGCACTGTGCCACCAGGGAAGGCCCTCTATTTTATGTATAGTAGTTTGTATCTGTTAATCCCATACTCCTAATGTATACCACACCCCTTTCCACTTTGGTAACCATAAGTTTGTTTTCTATGTCTCTGAGTCTGTTTCTGTTTTATATATAGATTCATTTGTATTATTTTTCAGATCCCACATATGAGTGATACCATATAGTACTTGTCTTTCTTGGACTTAACTTCACTTAGTGTGATATTCTCTAGGTCCACCCATGTTGTTGCAAATGGCAATATTTCAAAGAATGTATATGATTTTTATAATTTGCTCTATGGTTTTTATCTTAAGTGTGTACCTATGGTGTCTATTATTTAATCAAGAGACACTCAGTAATAAATAATGTAATTTCATGGAACCTAACATATATATTCTGACACAGGAAAAATATACAAGTTACCACTAATAAAATGAGTTTATTTTATATTAAAGTTTTGAAAAACCACATTTGTAAAATTACCGCCATACTAGGCTTAAAGATAGCCTTTACAAAGGGATTAAAAATTGCAAAACTGCTTTCTCTTAACTACTAAAGTACATAGATTTAAAAGGTGTTAGAAGAGAAAACATTAATTCATGGTCAATGTTTAAAGAGTTAAAATACATTATATCTGTAGAAAACTACTAGAAGATTAAATCTTAAAAACATTAAGAGAATAAATGCTGTACTTTCCTTTCAGAAAGCTTTACTCTTAAGTGATGTTTACTGAGAAACATACACTGCATACCACAATAACGATCTTATCAAAATTTATCTAACTGCTTTGCATATGGATCAACTTAAACAGAAAAACACATAGGAAATTGCTTTTCAATACATATTAACTTCTTATTTTTCCTGATAAAAGAAAATCAAAATAAAAATTTAGTTCATTCCAATTAAAAATACAAATTACTAATATTTAACAGTTGTATTATTTCTAATAACACAAAAGTTCAAGCATTCTAGAGTACAAACTGTTACTTAAAAAGAAAGCAAGCAAGAAAGAAAAACATTTATCTAACCAATGTTTTACAGAAATTTGGAATATTTACATGTCATATAACACTGTAGAAATCTTTGGTGGTGACATATGGATTAAGTTCCCTGAAAACACTTTAATAATTTTGTTCCATCAATCTGTGTACTCAAGTATTTATAATTGGTAATGCTGGCACCATCATTTCCTACCCAATTCCACATACATATAGGGAAGTGTGTGGAGGGAATCTTATGCAGGGTCTATGGGGGTTTACATAATTAATTCCTTAGCAATAAGGCTTATTTCGGGCCCATTTTTATATCAGAAAAAATATGGTGAACTAAAGAATAGATCAATTAGTACTTCCAAACAAACCCTGGAAATAGCTAATATTATGAACAAGTTGAATGACTGTATAATAAAATAAAACACCAGCTACAATTTCTGGATAAACTTTAACAGCTACCAAAACAGTGCCCTAAAGGCTCGTGCAGCATCCAATGCCCATCTGCCAAGTGGTAAGCAATGGGGGAAGCAAGGCACTGTGCTCTAGGGATTAACACACCTCTTTTAAAAGCATTAGACTTAAAAGCAGAAAAACAAAAAATGACCTGTTCCACCTTAAAAGAAACAAAAATTTACATTTATTATACAAAATTCAGAAAAAAGCATGCTAAAACACACATAAAAGAAAAGAAGCAAATTTAAGAAATGTACGAAAAGGAAAGAAAGGAAATGATAGACTAGCAAAATGACATTGACTGTATATAAGGATATAACAAACACATCAGAGGAAGCATTGTTAAGTGTAAAGAGATACAATTAAACAGAAGGACTTGCATTATCTCTTTGAAACTAGTGTTGCCCTCCATTAAACGTTTTGATTCTACAAGTGTAGAGGGATAAATAATTCCTCCAACTTAGGACAGTATTCATGAGTTTACTATAATTAAAGAATAGGTTTAATACTGAAATTAGACTTGAAAAAAAATACAGTGGTGCAAATCAGCGCCCAAAGGTAATGTTTTTGATACAAAGTCACTTACTTACATGACTTTGTCAGGCAATTTGAAATGACATTGCCTTTGTGTAGGAAAGATAAGCATGGCACAAGTAGCATTTATACTGGGAAGTCTAGTACTAGGCAAAATAAATAAAACTCTCTTCCAAGAGTTTATAACCAGAATTCATAGAAATTTTGAACACAAAGAGTCTTTCCAGAAACGAAGAGGCTAAAAATTAGTCAAGGTAAAATAGATGAAGATATTCATGGAATTAAACTTTGGGGGAAAATAAGTTGAATGAAGTTTTAGTCGGTGGTACTTATCAAGAATGTGAGATAATCTAGAAGACATTTTAAGACTTGCATCAGGAGAAATGTATGAATTATATTAAGGTACTCCTGAGTAAACATTCTGTTCTCTACCAACACTCTGAGTAGGTCCTGAATATACATTGCTAGCTGGCTTCATTTCTTAGAAGGTAGAAAGGTCAAAGATCTTACAAATCTCTCTCACTGCTTTTTCTTTTGGACAAACAGAAAAATCAAGTAAATTTCTGAACAAGTATAATAAAACAAATTTGATTACTGATGACTAAAACCATCATCAGAAATATATTTACTTAGAGTTCATAATGCATAGTTACCTATGCCACCTAAAAAACCTCAAAGTTCAGTAACTCAAATTCTCTTGGATTAAAAAAAATGGTATTTTTCTAAAATCTATTATAATAATTTCTAACATGTAAGATTAACAACATTTGTATTTTGCATTGGCAGGTATCTTCAGGAAATTATTTCAGCTAGAAGTGAAGTGATTCAAATGGTTCTAGTCAATGCCAGATTTATAAATCAGCAGCTCGTATCAGTGCCAAGCTTGTGAATGGATTGGCTGTTGGTTAATTTCATGAATTAGAAGATACCTCAGTGCTATACTGGTCTATGACTCCATTTCACAAAAGCTACCACTTTTAAAAGCTGAAAACATAACCAGTGTTAACAAAAACATGCTAAGTTCAACTACACTATAGAGCTAAATATGGGAAGCTGGTGAGTTTTAAAATAACTTCTTATCTGTAAAGAAGGTAAGTAAAAATAGTTAAAATTGAAAAATAAGCTCTGGTTTTTATTATTAAAATTAAATGAATATAACTAATGAAACCCACAGGAAAAGAGATGATGTAATTCAAGGCATAAATTTGACATGCCAGAATATGACAAATAACAAACACAGTGTTAATAAAACTTAAAATAAATGTACAGTTGTAAAATAAGTAAACAATTTTCAAGTGTGCAAAACTAGTCAGGAATGAAAGTGCTATGTAGATACCTGGTTTTCAAACATTTGCCTTGAAAACTTTCAGTTGATGGTGGAAAAACTAGAAAGTATTAACAAAGTAAAAATTTGAAGAATATAAAGCGTACTTTATCTTACATTATACCCTTGTTCTATCACTGCTGGATCAGAGGCCTATTTAATTACTATCCTCATGTGATAGAGAGGATAGTAACAGAAATATTGGTAAACACAATACAATATCACAAAGTCTGGTGTATCTTGAACCATAAAAAGACTCTTTTCAAGTATACTGTGGGTTTGTGTTTCACTTTACATCACAGGCACTCAGTGTTCTGAAGAATGTGACAATAGATAACACAGTATTCTATTATTTCTGATATATCTATCTATCAATTTTTGTATAACTACCTTTAGTAGTCAAGATTTGGAAGTAATTGTTAAAGAAATAAAAGCTATTTAAATAGATGAAAGTAAACCCTATGACCGCCACAATTTAAAGAATTATTTTAATGTATAAATCCTGAATATATGATGTTAGAAAAAAAGTTGATGTATTAGCATAATTTGTCTTGGGATACTTGACATGTACATGACTAAAAATAAACTTGTGGTCTCTTCTTCACTTTGTATTTCAGTGACCCATACCGCACCTGAAGAGAGAAATGTGTTATTATTATGACTTAGGTTTTGACATAAGACAGGACTTAATAGCTCATAATCACAGTAATAATTTTTTAACTTTTCTGATATAAAGAATCAATTATGCGCTAAGTGTGTACTCAAAAGACAGCACTACCTATATACTCCAAAATGTAGTTGGCATTATGTTGCATATATGCACAGATTATGATCACTGATAAAAAATGAAAACTGTTATTAAAGCTGTTATTAACTGTTATTATTTATGCTTTGCTGGGTACATGTCAATGAACATTGCTCACAATAACCTGAGGTCATTCGCTGAAATCCTCCACTGCTTTCTGGGCACAAAGACAACATATTATTATGGATAGACTTTTACTATTTAATCCTTATTTAGAGTTGGTTCAGAACAAAAGTACATACTTAATACTGCTTTTTCTTGCATATACGTAGGGCTGGCACTGGGTACTCACATCAACCGTAGGATTTTGCTGTGTGAGAATACCATTTTCTACTTAGAGTGGAAGACTAGGAATCTGCCATTTTCTAAATTTCCAGAGATTGTAATCCATCTGATCTGAATAAAGAATTTTAAATATAGCCGGTGCTCTATTATTCCAACCCTTCATCTACGGATACCCTAAATGCGAATGCAGCAGGAAACCCCTAAATAGTAATCACTGGGAAAACAACTCTATACCTGACTAACCTCTTTTCGGCCTTTCACGGTTTTCACAGATTTCATGCTTTGTGATCTTCGTAGCCCTTTGTGTGTTAACATCTCATCATCTGAATATGGCCCATCCGCTTCTTCATCTGTTTTCTCATCTCCGTCTCTCAGTGGAATTCCATCACCTAGACGAGTTGTCAAAACCAGTATGTTTTGGTAAAAGGATGCCAGTTAGCACCACCCCTTCACCCTGTCTATTGGCGGCTCTCTCCATGCTCTGCATTTGCCAGCTTGCTCTTCTCCCTGTCTCATCTGGAAGGTGTTCCCTGCCCTTTACCATCAATCTTTGCCCCTTGCACTATTCTAGAGGAGGCTCATAACTCATTTCTTCCAGGAAGTTTTCCCTGGCCATTCCTATTTTTACTATGCATTTTTCAGAATAATTAAAAATACTTTATTTTTCAGTAGGTTAACACGGCTGTCTTGTTCGAAAGTCAAAGAATATAAATAGATACACAGTGAAAAGTCTCTTCCTGCCCTTTCTCCTTTTTGTGAACTCTTTTTTTCTTTTTTCTTTAAATATTTATTTATTTATTTGGCTGCACCAGGTCTTAGTTGCAGCATGCAGGATCTTTAGTTGTGGCATGTGGGTGGGATCTAGTTCCCTGACCAGGGATCGAAACCGGGCCCCCTGCATTGGTAGCAAAGTCTTAACCACTGGACCACCTGGGAAGTCCTCTTTTTGTGAATTCTAAGCAACCTAAGCAACAGTGTGTTTTGGTCTGTTATTTGTACCTTTGACTTTAATTAGGAACTCAGGGTCCTTCTCACTCCCCAACGTGTCAAACCTTTTGTCAAGACCAGAAATGGTAGAGTGAACTTAAGGAATCATATAAAACCCTAAGGGGATAGAACTATGGGCAAGATAGTTCACTGGGGGCAGGTGATGGAGAACTTAAACTGACACTGTTGCAGCTGCTAAGATAAAACCCAACCAGACAGGCTACGGTAATTAGAAACACCACAGGCTATGATGACTGATGTTAGTCAAAGAAAATAGCCAGCATCAGGAGGGTCAGTAAGAGATGGATCCTGTGGGTGTGCTAACAGGCTGCTATGTGTAGCAACGAAGACTTAACATTGGCCAGTATGCAAACATCTAGGCAGTCAGGCTGGTTACCGTCAGGAAATCTGAGAGCACCCTGAGAGGCTGGGATTCAGGGACAAGACCACTCCCATTCCTGAAGCAGTGGTTCTCAAACTTTATTAGAGTTTATTAGCACAAACTTATTAGCACTTATTAGAGTCACCTGGAGAATTTACTGATCCACACATTGCTGGGCCTGGTGTGGGGCTGAGAATCTACATTCCTAGCAAGTTCCCAGGTGATGCTTATGCTACTGGTCCCGGGCCCACACTTTGAGAACTACTGCCTGGATGGCGCAAGAGAGGGGCTCAAGTCTAAGGCAACTGGAGTACTAGGTAGGTTATAAAGATAGTGGTGAGGGACTTCCCTGGCGGTCCAGTGGTTAGGACTCTGTGTTTTCACTGCCGAGGGCCCGGGTTCCATCCCTGGCTTGGGAACTAAGATCCCATAAGCCGCAGGGAGCGGCCAAAAAAAAAGAAAAAAAAAAAGAAAGACGGGTGACGTTACAAGGCCCCATTATGTTTCAAATTCTCCTTCAATAAAGGTAAGGAGCATAGATACCTTCTTCAGATGAGAAAAAAGTAGCAGGTTTTCCAGGCTCAGGAGGGGGCAAGAGATGGACTTTTTGCATGTGAAGAAAAGTATACTGAATAATTGTTTATTAATCTGCTCTCATAGGACATGAATAACTTGAGCATCACTAAGCAAACTATGAAGAGTTATAATGGGAACATACAGTATAGCACAGGGAACTCTACCTAATGCACTGTGGTAACCTAAATGGGAGGGAAGTCCAAAACGGAAGGGATATCTGTATGTGTATAGCTGATTCATTTTGATTTTGTTGTGCAGTGGAGGCTAACATAACATTGTAAAGCAACCATACTCCAATAAAAATTAATTTTAAAAAAAAGCTTCCTCGTCTCATAATAAGATAAACATCTTTAATTATATATTTAGGAAGTACAATTTTATGCTGCCAGACTTCTAGGCTAGAAATCAGGAAGGATTTGGAAGTAGAATCAGTCATTACATAGGTCAAGATCCTTTGCTTTCCTGCAGCAGTCGGAGGAATTTTGTTCTAGGTAGACATGATAGCATGTGCAAAGGCCCCGGGGCATTGGGAAGCATAACTGTGTGGAAGAGCTGTGAGGCGGTCAGTGTGGCCAGGGGAGGGAATGGGGTCAGTAGTCCTGGGAAAACCCTCTTGGTGCAATATTAAGTGGAAAAAAATGTATGTATAGAAACAAAGTGTTGAAAAACATAAAAATGAAACCATTATATCTGTTGGAAGTGGGCTTTTAAGTGATTTTAAATTTCTTAACTTTTCCTTTTTTAAAAAAAGTTGCCAAACTTTTATTTAAAAAATTGTATTACTTCTATAAACGGGGAATATAAACCAGAAAAAATATTTTTAGATTGCCATTTGTAGATTTTTCTCTATTGCTGTTGCTTATATAACACCCCTAATCCCAATATAATAAAACTAAGGTAAAACATAGAATAAGGAATCAAGGAAAGAATCAGAAAGGAAGCAACTGTGATCAAAAAGTTCTCTAAGGCCACAGATGAAGCATAAGCCTACATTTCAACAAACACGGCCCTTGCTATTTCAACTGCCTCTCCCTTCATGTGATTAAGAATTGGAATTGCATTCAAAATGATAATTATATATACATCTTATTCTTTGCTTCCTAATTTCAACTAAAAAAAAATCTTAGTTTTCTAAATATTGTTTCAGGAAAAGTGATGGATTGATTTGTTATTCCACAAGTATTGATATATATATATATATATTTTTTTTTTTTTTTTTTTTCGGTACACGGGCCTCTTACTGTTGTGGCCTCTCCCGTTGCGGAGCACAGGCTCCGGACGCGCAGGCTCAGCGGCCACGGCTCACGGGCCCAGCCGCTCCGTGGCATGTGGGATCCTCCCGGACCGGGACACGAACCCGCGTCCCCTGCATTGGCAGGCGGACTCCCAGCCACTGTGCCACCAGGGAAGCCCAAGTACTGATATTTTAAAAATATTACTATGTGTGAGGCAGTGTACTAAATTATGGGGGATACTATGTTGAAAAACACACAACTGTCTTCTTCTACCCTAAGAAATATATAGTCCAGTAGAGGAGACAGAGTCTAGTGGGCATGACAATACTGTAATAAATGCTGTAAACAGAAGACAAGGCCAAGGTGCTACAGGAGCACACAGTAGGGGAAGTGGGTGGTAAGAGAAGACTTCTTGTAGGAGGTGTTGGCCAAGCCGAATCCTGAAAGACTCATAATTCTATACACCGAGCACATGAAAGAGTGTGATGCCAAGTCTGGGGAGCTAATATACCACACGCTATTGAGCTTGGGCTTCAGAGAGCAAGGGGGAGGGGGTATTGAAGCATTTTAATCGGAGGGCGACATGATTAGATTTTGTTTCTCTAAAGGAGTCTTCTTGTACTTTGGAGAATGAATCAGAAGTGGATGAGACTGGAAGCAGGGAGGTTACTGCAGTACAACAGGCCGGAAATGATAAAGAGTCCAGGGATTGAGGAGACAGGAGCCAAATTTGGGATCTGTTAGGAGATGAAGTCGACAAGCTTAATTTAGCAAGTTATTAAACTAAACTGCATCAAAAAGAGAGGAGTCAAGTCAAATATCTTCAATAAAATATTCATTTTCTATTCCACTTAAAAACCTGAAAATGAGTATGTATGAAAATTCTGCTGTGAGTGGTGGAAATAGTATTAATCAAAGTTGTCCGAGGATTTTAAAGACTTCGGAAGAGGGGGAGACCCGAGATTACGAGAAAAGCCCGAATCTGGATGCCCTATCTGAACAGGAGCCCGGCAAGTTGGCTGAATGGTTTGCAGGTCTTCCAAGCCCAGGCAAGGGGAAGCTGGTGGGGTGCAGCTGGCGCCGACAAAGGTGATGCCAAGGTCGGCTGCTTTCCGTCATCAGTCTAGACTGGGCAAAATCCTCAGAATGGGGCTGTCCATGCACATTCCTGAGGGGGAGTGACTGAGGACCTAAGAATGAGGAGTCTGTGTTGCCGGGGGCCCTGAGGCCTAAGGCTGCAGCTGTTTGACCACCTTCGGCCCAGAGCTCTGTTACCATTTTAGGAAAAGTAGCAGATGCTTTTGCAAACTGACCTGGTTTTATTCATAGCTCGTACATCTTAGAATTGGTATATTTTAAGTCCCCCCTCCCCCCTTAGAATAATAATAGCCAATACTGATCCAGTACTTAGCATGGACCAGGCACTGTTCTAAGCAGTTTCCATGTATTAATGTATTAATGTAAGTGCAGAATCATGGAAAGTTGACTTGGAAGCGGCCTTAGTTATCGTGGTGGAAGGGGCCCTGGATCCATGTGAGGAGAAATGAGTACTTGGCCACTTAACAGCTGTTAAGACCTTGAGTGAGTCTTGCTTCTCTGGGTCTCAGTTTTCTTATCTGGTAAGCTGTTGAGGCGGATGGGAGATGAATACGTTTCTATGTGAACGCCAACTCTGAGCCAGTTGAGCTGTCTGGGGCACTGTGTTGAGAGGGATTCTGAGCCAGCGTGGGAAGTGCCACAATCCATTAGCAACGGCTGCCATGGGCACAGGAGCAGAGAGGAGGCATGTCACTTATTTGCCATCTTTGACTAAAGCACCTCTAAGGTCACCCCTGCCAAATTGTTTGAATTCATTGTTCCAGCCCAAGTGTCTCACTAAGTGCAGTCTCTTTATAAAGTAAAAAAAGAGTAAGAATTAGGTTAGGAACCTTGGATACTTCATTTCTGTCATTGAGTATGTGGTCTTTGACAAGTAATTTAATCTCTTTAAGTCTCAGTTTATTCATCTACAAAATAAGGATAAAAATATTTAACCTGCATCGTCATCTTAAGGATTAAATAAATATGTAAAGCATCAAAAATAAGACAAAACAGAAATCTCTTTATGTGCTGGTATATTGAAACTGAATATTGAACCATTTTTAACTAATATGGGAGCAGCAGGTTCTTTGCAGAAAAAATATTTCCACTTATCAGAATTTGGTGTTCTTTCTAAGGAAGTGAACATCATGTTCAAGGTGTCTATTTTCTTACAAAAAAGCATTTGGAGGGAGCTCTTTTTCCCATAGTGACAACATGCGGACTTGAGTAACTTCATCAAAGCAAGACTTCTCTCAATCAGCTAACCTCAAACCGCTCAGAGCAAGCCATTACTAGTTTTCAAAAGGGAACCACTTTTCCAAATATTTGAATTTGCTTGTGTTCTGAGCTAACTGTACTGATTACACGAAATATTAGTAAACAGACTTTGCAATATAAATATACTTCCCACACTAAAAAATGTACCAACTTGCTTTTCTTGAGGAAGTTTGGAAGTAAATAAAATAGAAAAAAATTCATGATATAAAAAAATGAATACCTTAATTGTTTTCAAAACAAGAAGTAGGTTTTATTTCTGATTTTAAGGGTAACAGGTTGGTTAAAAAAAAAAAATCACTAAAAACCCAAAACTCAGAGGTAAATGCTGTTAACATTTTAAAAGTTAGCAGCATTTAGACTCTCTTCCAGACTCTCCTCTATGTACATATATCTGAAAAACAACTTCACATATATTAATCCATTTCATCGTCTATCTATTGTTCCTCTATGGTATAGGATTATAACACACACATTGTTTCACTGTTATTGTTCTCCCCCGCCCCCAATCTGGATATGTTTTCATGTCAGTAAGTATAAACTGACATTATTATTTTTCACGGCTAATAGCCACCTTTTTTCTTACCCATTTCTCTTAGGAATTTGGTTTGTTCCAATATTTTGTTACTATAAACAACAACAAGATGAACATTCATACATCTTTGTATCTGTATCTTTGAACACTTGTCTGATTATTTCCTTATGACATGTTCTTAGAAGTTTCTTGCTGAGTTAAAAAGAATACATTTTGATAATTCTTGCCAGACTGTCATCCATAACGATTATTCTACTTTAAACTCTCATAAAAAGTGTATCAGAGTGTTTGTTTCCCAACTTTCTTGTTCTTTTAATTTCATGGTTTAAAATTTAACAGAAGAACTAATTAACACCTCACTATCCTAAAATATTTTAGTCACACCATTTTAAATTTAATAGATGGATACCATAAAACTAGTGTCATGGATTTTCAAATTTATAATCCTGGTTTTATTTAAATAATTGGAATACAATTCTTAACCAATTCTAAGGTATAATTATGAATAAATTGCTGATAAAGGACTCAGATTACTGGTCCAAATCAGCAAAATATATATAGCAGTCCCCATAAACAAAATCAGTATACCTCAGTTTTAAAATGCATATTAAGAAAATGCCTATTAGGGACTACTTTTACATTATTAAAGTATAAAGGATGATGGTTCAAGGTTCAAAGTTTCCTCACTCTTAAAGGCATTAGTACCTTAATCAATGGCCAATACTTAATTACTACCTCTTAGATAATAGCCACCAGCTTTTTAAAGTTATTCATTCTTGGGAGAACTTAGAAGAAGGTTCATTATTTTTCCTTTATATGAAGGGACTGTTCTTTTCTTTCTTTCATTTTTAAAATTAATTAATTCATTATTTTTGGCTGTGTTGGGTCTTCATTGATGCACGCGGGCTTTCCCTAGTTGTGGTGAGCGGGCTTCTCATTGCAGTGGCTGCTCTTGTTGCAAAGCACGGGCTCTAGGAGCACTGGCTTCAGTAGTTGTGGCTCACGGGCTCTAGAGCGCAGGCCCTGTAGTTGTGGCACATGGGCTTAGTTGCTCCGCGGCATGTGGGATCTTCCCGGACCAGGGATCGAACACGTGTCCCCTGCATTGGCAGGCAGATTCTTAACCACTGTGCCACCAGGGAAGTCCCTCTTTTTTTTTTTAACATCTTTATGGGAGTATAATTGCTTTACAATGGTGTGTTAGTTGCTGCTGTGTAACAAAGTGAATCAGCTATACGTATACACATATCCCCATATCCCCTCCCTCTTGCGTCTCCCTCCCACCCTCCCAGGTGGTCACAAAGCACCAAGCTGCTTCCCACTAGCTATCTATTTCACATTTGGTAGTGTATATATGTCAATGCTACTCTCTCACTTCGGGACTGCTCTTTTCAAATTGGTTTTAATTATAAAGGATGATTTTCAGTCTCCCTCAGAAGAAAACTTCTACTTAAAAAAAAAAAAAAGATCAAGTAGCCCTGCACCTTATGAACCTAATAATACTTTAATAAGAAATATCCTGAAGATCTTAGTTCTCAATTAGGCCTTGAACTACAACTTTCTTATATGCAAAAAAAATGACTAAGGGACTATGTCTTTTTGTTTATGTGTATGTTTCTAAGACCACAAAAATTTACTAAAATTTTAGAACGTATCAACTATGACATGCTTATAATTTACGTTAGAACAAGGTAGTTCTTAGTCTACAAGTCAAGATTTCAACACATTTTTCCATGGGAGTAATCCTATTTTCAAACCTGTCATCTTTTGTCACCTGCTTAAAACTTTTAATCTTATAAGTCAATATCCTTCTTTGTTCACATCACTTACATTAAAGAGGGTTTAATTATAAAACTCAGATGCCACTACATAGTTTGAGTAGCAAGTTAGAGATCACAGCTCAGAACTAGTGCTGGTGGTAGAGGGTAACCACATCCACTGCTTTTAAAAATTCATGGCAGCACAAGGCGCTACTGCTACTTTCTTAACTGGATTATCTCCAGAGTCAACGAAAAGCAAGCACTAACCTTATTTAGAGAAAATTTAGAGAAGGAGACCTACATACAGTTAAGTGTGAAGCTAAAGAATATAAGCTTAAAAATAAATGTTGTTTACCCAAATTCAGCTAGCGACCAGGTATTATTTTAGTACCCATCTTGACTCAAGATCCCAATTATGAAAGAACAATACATTAACACAAAACAAGCACACCTGGTGATTCACCGGAGGCTGGTTTACTTTTCTTTTTTGTTTCTGGGAGAGGTTGGTATGGTCTTTGTCCCACAGGCTCATCACCTTGGATAGCTGTTAGATCATGCATACTGAAACTTCGTAAACGTTCAGTTATTGCTCCTTGGCTCTATTTAACAGAGAAGTGATAGGTCCAAGAAAAGAAATGCACTTTAAAATACTTAATATGTTTCCATTTAACTTTCCTCCAACATTTTTTCATGAAGCTTATTCATTTTAAAATGAAACATTCAGAAAAGTTGAAAGAATTCTACAGTGGATACCCATATATCGTTTATATTTTGCTATATCTGCTTTACCACATATTTACCATCTATCCATCCATCAATCAATTTTTAATGCATTTCAAAGCAAGTTGTAGACATCAGTACATTCCATTCCCAAACATTTCAGCTTTAAATTTAATTCAAGAATGTAAAAAAATGTATAATGAGCTTATCCCCTCTGTAAACATCATCCATAATATTTCTTTCTCCTAAAAGCAGCACTTTGAGGCTTACGTTTATGATTCAGAAGAACTTTTTAAAGTAAAAGAGATGCTGTTTCTTTTTTTTAAAACATAAATTCTACTTTATTATAACATAGCCTATACCTAATTTTCTTTTTCTTTTTTTCTTTTTAACATCTTTATTGGGGTATAATTGCTTTACAATGGTGTGTTAGTTTCTGCTTTATAACAAAGTGAATCAGTTATACATATACATATGTTCCCATATCTCTTCCCTTTTGCGTCTCCCTCCCTCCCACCCTCCCTATCCCACCCCTCCAGGCGTCACAAAGCACCAAGCTGATCTCCCTGTGCTATGCGGCTGCTTCCCACTAGCTATCTATTTTACGTTTGGTAGTGTATATATGTCCATGCCTCTCTCTCGCTTTGTCACAGCTCACCCTTCCCCCTCTCCATATCCTCAAGTCCGTTCTCCAGTAGGTCTGCGTCTTTATTCCTGTCTTACCCCTAGGTTCTTCATGACATTTTTTTCCCCTTAAATTCCATATATATGTGTTAGCATACGGTATTTGTCTTTCTCTTTCTGACTTACTTCACTCTGTATGACAGACTCTAGGTCTATCCACCTCATTACAAATAGCTCAATTTCGTTTCTTTTTATGGCTGAATAATATTCCATTGTATGTAAGTGCCACATCTTCTTTATCCATTCATCCGATGATGGGCACTTAGGCTGTTTCCATCTCCGGGCTATTGTAAATAGAGCTGCAATGAACATTTTGGTACATGACTAGAGATGCTGTTTTAAAGCTAAGTCAGGAGTGGTAATGGCTCTACCTAGAACACAGTAAAAAAAATTTAAGAGCCAAAGAATCTTAAGTATGAAAGATATTCAGTTAATGAATTCACCATCTGGCAAAGCATATCTACTAATACACACAATTTAACTTTAAGTCATTTTAAAGCCTTAACAATATGGTAGACATTAGGTACAAGTGGGTATTTAAATTTAACTAAAATTAAATAAGTTTAAAAATTCAGCTCCTTAATTGCACTAGCTACATTTCAAATGCTCAATAGCCACATGTGGCTAGTGCCTATCGTATTGGACAGTGCGATACAGGACATTCCCATTACTGCAGAAAGTTCAATGCTTTTCATCATTGCACAGCTTTGAAAGGGACATTTCTGAACTTCTCAGACATAACTACATTTCCCCCCAAAGTATAAAGTTTTGTAAAGAGAAAAAAATAATTTCTAAATTTACCCACTTGAAAATTTGCATAGCATACAGATGACTCATTTCTTATTTATAGCTGGATTAAAAATATTCTTCTAAAGGTTTTTTTTTACACTTATTTCTTCTTCTCACACATGTGAATTTATGATTGCCTCTAGTTATAATGTAACTGTAGAAACTCATCCATAATGGTTCATCTCTAAATTTCAAAGCCTAGGGCACTATAAACATTCCAACATTACTGCTAACATGCATTTTACACTGAAGAAAAAGGTCTTGTTTCATGAGTCTTGATTTAGCTACTCTGAGTGAGTGATATCTTATTATGTCAAACCCAAACACCATTTTCAAACCCCACTTAAAGCTTTGTAATTTCTACCATATTTTTTGAATTATGAAAAAGAATTATTAAATTAAAGGGTCTATATCCTCAATAAAAATAAGTGGATTCCACACATCTTTAAACATTCTTGACAAGGTTTAATTCATTATACTCTCTTTTTATCGGATACGATTTGCTTCTTAAATAGAGGATGACAGAAGACTTCAGACACACACTAAAAGGAAGTGATCAGTGCTCATCTGAAACAGATGCCTTGTTTTCTCAGAACTGTCATTTTCTCTATTCCAACCTTTGTATTTCTGTGCCCTTTCTCAGCAATTCTTGACTGTTTGCCTATTGCCAAATGAATGATAATATACGTCCATGATACCCTCTACTGTAACTCCCAAACCCTCCCACTCAAGAAAGTACATCTCAGCATGCAAATGAGTCAAAGTGCCATTGAATCAGTCTAGCTTTATAGCACCCACAAACTTTGGTATCTTTAATGATTATAATCAACTAATTACTTCGGGCATATCTCACAAATGAACTCACAAATTAATGTTAGTTCTATTGCTGTACTTTATATATTTTGCCTCCAGAGCAAGATTTTAAGAAACTAGAGAGGGACAAATCTTCAGCTTCTTCTGTTCTCTGAGTGCATGTGGTATGGGACTGATATTGAGTATGTAATAAGTAAACTAAATACTCTTTTTATGCCTCTTCTTTTTCATTACTCTTGACTGTTGGAAAGTTCTCCATAGGTTGCAGCATGTTTTAATGTAAACACTGGAGTTTATATAGAGAGTTTCAGCACCAAACTACAGGTACAGTCATGGGTATCTACATGGTTAGATTACACCATCCACTAGGAGTCTGCTTCAGGTTTACATTAAAGGTGAGCAAGGACCAACCCTGAGGTATCTGGGTGATCTATATACAGTATGTATTTTAATGTAGCTCTTGAGTAAGCAACCCTCTAGCCCCAAGTATTATCAATCCCCCCAAAAGGCCAGGTACTGTAGACAAAAGCAAAAAGGGGCTGTACCCTCCTTGAAGACCCATGGCACTTTAACAGCCAATATCACTTTGAAAAATCATTTTTTTCCACTGTATATTTTCTAATGGGTCCAGAATAGAACTAATATGGGGAGAGAACTATTGCACTATTATGAACTTCAAAAATATTACATAAATTATAAGTATCTAATGTGACCACTTTAAAGGAGAGGTGTCATTATAAAATAATTGCAGCTAAAGGCAAACCTATTCCCTCTAATTTTTATATATTCAGCACAAGAAGTCCATTAATAAGGGAATTATGTTTGCAATACAACGTTAAGTGGAAATACCTACCCTCCACCTCAGAATTCTAAATCATGCAAAATACGGGCACAAGTATGCAGTATGGTTATAGTTAGGGAAAAATATTAAAAAATGAAAACAGTGTGATGTTTAGGCAGATGAGCGATTTTTTTCAAAAATTTCTTCATATTACAAAATTAGTCACAGATGGTATAGCAAAGTTTTAATTGTAACATAGTATACTATAAGAATTTCTTTTTTTTTAAGAATTTCTGATCCATTTCTTGATCATTTTTCCAATATCTAAATCCCTTACTCCCATAATTAAAAGAAAAAATTGTTTCTACATTTTAAGGGCATAAACAGGGAATTATAGTCACTTGTCAATAACAAGACAAAAGATATTGAGATTTTGTTTAAATTAACAATACCTTTTCAGAAACCATGGAGGACAGAAAGCACTGGGATGACATATTCAAAGTTTTGAGAGAAAAAGTTTCAAATGTGTATTCACTATCCAGCAAAACTGTCCTTTAAAGAACAAATTCAGACAAAGATTTTTAAAAACTAAGAATTTGTCACTAGCAGCCCTCCCCTATAACAAATACTAAAGGAAGTCATTCCAGCTGAAAGGAAAGGACGCTGGACAGTAAATATAATAGAACCCACGTGAACAAATAAAGAGCACTGTAAAGGCTTCCCTGGTGGCGCAGTGGTTGAGAGTCCGCCTGCCGATGCAGGGGACACGGGTTCGTGCCCCCGGTCCGCGCAGAGCGGCTGGACCCGTGAGCCATAGCCGCTGAGCCTGCGCATCCGGAGCCTGTGCTCCGCAACGGGAGGGGCCACAACACTGAGAGGCCCGCGTACCGCAAAAAAAAAAAAAAAAAACCATGAAGACAGGTTCTAGTCTGAGGAGGAAAATACGTGTGGAAAGAGCAGTCTTAGTCAATAAGTTGGAAGGGCGTTACCATCCTCAAGGTAATTCTATATCCCAGTATTTTAGATCTTATTCTCTACAGAAATGTATGTACACTGTTAAAATTAGTCCTAAAAATCAAAGAGAAGGTAACAGAAAGATTATGATGAGAAAGCAAACGTCAAAGTAATTAAAAAGCATTCTGTAGAATATTTCACATCATTAGCAGAAGTGTTCCTGTCTTCAGGTAACTCTGAGTTCTCGGGGTTTGAATTTGGAGCCCAGAACATCCATTTAAGAAACTAAGAACACTGTAAGGGCTGACTGGGTGGGAGGGCTGGGACCAAATCTAACACATTCAAGCTCTGGAAAGAATCTTTCAGCTGAGAAGCAGCTTCCCGAGCTGGCCTCACACAGAGCTCACTTATATCCAAGGGCACTAGAGAATCTGAATGTCTGCTCAAGTATCCAAGTCTACAGTTGGCATCTGTGAAAAGGGACCCTGCATGTATGACTAATTCTAACTTCTTTATACCCAAACGATTCTGCCTTTGTTTAAATACTTCATATCCTGGTTATATATTACATTAAAGTTACTATATTTTGTGTTAAATAAGGGGAATTTACCGTGCTTATCAGCATCTTTGTATAAAACCTCAACCTATCCTCTTCACATTTTTAAATTAAGAATTCAAAAACATAATCAGCAATGCTTTATAATCTTACAAGCATACAAACAACCTTTTATGGAACAATTTTTATGATACTGTTCAATAATGAATAGCCATGAAGCTCTATTTCTTGTTGATCTTTGACATACTACATTATAACTGCAGATAGGGTCAGTCCCCAGTTTTTAGGGAAATGGCTTTTCCCTATGGACATTTAACACAATCTGATCAAGCCTAGAATGGAATTGATTGCATTTGCATTAAGTGAAAAATATATTTTAGTGGTTTTAAGATTAAAGCAATATATATTTATTGAAGAATGTTTGTAACAGAGAAAAATATAAAAAAGAAAGATTATTTGTAACCCATCACCCAAACTACCTATACATATTTATGTATTCTTTTAGCCTTTTCTGACTCATCATACTTTTAGAGCAGGGTTTCTCGACTTCAGCACTAACGCTATTTTGGGCTAGATAATTCTGTGTGTGTGTGTGGGATGCCATCCTGTGCCTTGTAGGATATTAAGCAGCATCCTTGTCCTCTACCTGAGATGCCACTGGCAGCACTCCCCTCTAACTTGTGACAACCCACAACGTCTCCAGACATTGCCAAATGTCCCTTGGAGGGCAAAACTGCCCCCAGTTGAGAACCATTGTTTTAGAGCATAAGGGGTTTTAGAAGTCAGTTTTTACCCTTGCATTTTACAGGTAAGAAAATAAATACTTAGAGAGATCAGTGCAGATGACTGCCCCAAATCTCACTGCTAATTAGTGGCAGAATCAGGGCTAAAAAATGCTGACAACTCAACTGCTATAGAATTCAACTTTCATTATAATATTGTGCTTTCCTAGATTGCAGAGAAAAAAATATGATCTTTCTTCTCCATTGTCTAAAGAAGTGCTCCCTTTTTAAATGGATGATACTAAGCAGCTGAATCTCCTCAAATCGTTTCACAAACAGAAAGCCATTAAAACAGACAGCAAGATGTCAGGATTTTTGACCTAATCATCATCATTTACAGTCAATAAGGTTTCAGAAATTTTAACTTTAATACTCTCATTTCTGTGATAATAGATTTTTTATAATATCTGCCAAAGAATTCACCAAGAAGAGGCTGCCAAAGAAAATCCCAAGAGATGGTTAATACGACTAAAAGTACTTTTCTTCATCTGTCCTTCGTCCGGCAGGAGTGTTGCTCATCTGTACAAAAGCCACCGGCATTTCTCGTGTGAAAGCTATGGGATGTTGAACATCCTCAGTAAAATCCTTGAAGCTCCTTCATATGCTTGTGCTTTGCTCAGCCAAAATAAACTTGTACACTGACCTTGGTAACAGATGCCTGGTAATGAGGTCACAGAACTGAGTAACATTTTCAGAAAATTGCTTTACGGTGTAATAAATGTTCTGATTAGATTCCTATTTTCATCTTTAACATGCTCAGGTGGTTCAACCTGGGGAAACTAGTCAGGGGTACTGCTGATCTTTAAAGGTCACACTGAGAGTCCAATATTTTTAGCCTGAAAGATATTTTTAACAAACCATATATTGCAAAAAAAAAAAAAAAGTTTAATAATTCTCAAGTCTTTCTATTAGCTTTCTTGCAGTTTCTCCTTAAACTTGACCTATTTCCTATTTCAGCTTCAATTTACTCTTCGGTATGAAGTGTCTGGTTCAGTGATTCTTCCATCACACTGCCTTTCTTTGACATCTCCAGAGATGAAACTAATTTCCCCTGCTTTAAAATAGGCACAGTAAAACTTGAGGCAAATAGTGTTAACATTATGCTGTGTTCAGCATATTTAATGACTATTTCTAATGAATAAAATCCAGTATGGTTGATGCCAACATTCCTGTGCTCATGAGGAGAATGGTGAGGGTTGCCTCACACGGTGAGCTTGATAACAAAAGGATCACGAGATCACAAACAAAAGAGAGCATTCCAAAGTGAATTCAAATCACAGGATGTGTGTTTGATTGTTCTGCAGTGGTAACTTAGATGACTTTTATGATCTCTGTTTCCTGCCTTTGAAGTGGGGAGGTGGTTTTGATTTGTTAAATGTATAAATAAAAACAAACATTGAACAACAAAGAAGCCAGAGAAACACAGGTACAGAATTACTTTTATAGCCTTTCTACAGCAAAGTGTTTCTGTGAGACGATGCTTATTTTTATTTTATTTTTTTTGTCTGCACCGTGAGGCTTGTGGGATCTTAGTTCCCCAACCAGGCATTGAACCCTGGCCCTCGGCAGTGAAAGCGTGGAGTCCTAACCACTGCACCGCCAGGGAATTACCAGATAATGCTTATTTTCATAGTGGAGGGCAAGGGGTAGGCTCTAAGCAACCAAAGATGAGGTAAAATTTTCAGTTAGTGAATACAGACATTCAGCTTGACAGTAGTAGCCTGTGAGGGTAAGGACTGTATCTATTTTGTTCATTGCTGCATCCCAAGCACCTACCATATGGTAGTCATTAAATACATACATAGGGACTCCCCTAGAAGTCCAATGGGTAAGACTCTGGCTCCCAATGCAGGGGGCCCGGGTTCAATCCTTGGTCAGGGAACTAGATCCTACATGCTGCAACTAAGACCGGGTGCAGCCTAAATAAATAAATAAATAAATATTAAAAAACATACATACATATAGATGTTAAATACATTAAATACATACATGTTGAATAAATATATCGGATGTTAAATACTGATGGCAGCAAAGTATGTATAAAATCAAAATAAATAAGAAGGGAACCAGGATAAGATAATCTAGTTGGGATTTCTGATTCCTCACACAGTTTGGAAGTAGTAAGTCAAAATAAAATAAATATCCTACAAAATAGTGACAATATGTAGGGAGGTGTCTCACAGAGTATGCAGGATTATAAACTATATTTAAGTGTTAAAGTGAAGAGAGCAAGGACTTCCCTAGTGGTGCAGTGGTTAAGAATCCGCCTGCCAAAGCAGGGGATGTGGGTTTGCACCCTGGTCCAGGAAGATCCCACATGCCGGGGTGGGGGTGGGGGCAGCAACTAGGCCCGTGCACCACAGCTACTGAGCCTGCGCACTACAGCCTGCAAGCCACAACTACTGAAGCCGGTGTGCCTAGAGCCCATGCTCCACTACAAGAGAAGCCACCGAGATGAGAAAGTCCACGTACCGCAAAGAAGAGCGGACCCCGCTCGCCCACCGCAACTAGAGAAAGCCCGTGCACAGCAACGAAGACCCAATGCAGCCAAATAAAGAAAAAAAAAAGTAAAGAGGGCAAATGGGATTTGTGTGCTTCTATGTTTCCTAAAACAATGTTCTAAAATGACTATATTTTCTAAGCAATTTTTGATGTCGAAAGTTAATTTTTTGCCATAGAATCACGGTGAATGTTGCTTTTAAGTATGGAAAACTCAGAAAGCATCTTCTTTGGGGTGTAAATAAATACATGTACTTCATTTGTAAAGTTAAATGATGCTAAATTTTGTAACAAAAGAAAGCAAGAAGCCCTCGGTCCCCTTCTCTCCATCCCCCTGCAGGCAACCACTTTAAAACCTCTACTTTCATATACAGCAGATGAGGATTTTAGTTCTCTTCCACCTCATTTTCTCCTCCTCGCCATCCTCCCAGTTGAGAAGTTAAGTCAATCACTGATGGTTACTTAGAAAGTCACACTCAGCACTTTCTGGATCTGAAACCTATTTTCCTTCCATACACTACACACCAAAACCAATTATGCTATGGTATTTAAAATAAACCACACTAATTACTACATGCAAAGAAATCCAAAAGCCATAATGCGAATTTTCACAGAAGGCATTCATTCCTTTGATAATTTGGCTTGCAAAACACAACACATGACATTAGTAATTGGCTAAGTAAAATCTTAAGTTTTAAGAACAGAAATTTTTCATGCCTTATTTTGAATAATCAGTTACCTCAAACTGGTTGAAGTATGGGTGCAGAAGTAAGCCAGAAATCCTACCAAGATATTGCCATGGACAGAGAGAGGGAAAAAACACCAAAGACAGAGAAAGAAAGAATGGTCATCTTTACTAAAGGTGATTTACTCAAAACTATTTTAAGGTTATAAAGTAGGAAAATTATGACAAAATGACATTTTCCAGTATGTTTTACTTACTAACTAGCTCTCATTTTGTGATCAATTAAGAGTTTCAAAATATCCAAGTTATAGAAAACACATGTTAAAATGCCTTTAAAATAATCTACTTGTTTTTTTTCTAGTATTACAAAAATAAACAGAAGGTAAATTTGTGCCAAAATTTTATAATGATCTGAAGTAAAAAGCCACCCTACTTTATTCATTGACAATGTGACACTGGATTAAAAAAAAAGGTAAATAAAAAATTACCTTCACTGCTGCAGTGACAGCAGCAGTAGCTGCTAAATTTAAACCTTGCCGCCCAAAGTTTACCATAGTCTCATAGCCTCGTTCCTTTGCTTGTACAATATAATCATCAATCTCCTAGAAAAAAAATCAAACCCATAAATATTAATTTTTTTTTTTTTTTTTTTTTCCCGGTACGCAGGCCTCTCACTGTTGTGGCCTCCCCCGTTGCGGAACACAGGCTCAGTGGCCATGGCTCACCCCAGCCGCTCTGTGGCATGTGGGATCTTCCCAGACCGGGGCACGAACCCGTGTCCCCTGCATCGGCAGGCGGACTCTCAACCACTGCGCCACCAGGGAAGCCCCCATAAATATTAATTTTATTTAAAAAGAGTATCAAGAAGCTGAAAACTGGGACTTCTCCCCCTTAACATAATAGTTTCACTCACTTTATAGCATATAGCATGTGATGATACACATTTCTAATAAGTGATTTGTGGAAATAATCTGTATATCTTACCCTTTCCTTTGAAGAAAGTAGTGGATGAAGGAATTTTCTATATATTAAACTTGCTCCTTTGGTATAGGGAGAGAGCAGCCATATGACAAAAGCAATCTTAAGCTCATAGTACAGGGGGAACCTAATGAGAAAAAATTAGAAAAAAACGCCAGTGAAAATAAAGTACAGACCATGAGGAAATTGCAAAAAAACCTTTTTACAAAGTTCAGTCACTGGGTTAAGTTTTCACATGTAAAAAGTTGTGATCAGGGAAACAACCATGTTTGAATTGACAAAATCTCATTAACTATACAGATCAGAGCAACCTGACCCCTGGAGTGATTCACACCTTCTAGTACAAGATTGCTCCGTTTAGACAAGCACAGCCAAGCTGCCAAACTGACTGTGGCAGTTCAGAGAGGGCATTAATAGCATTTATAACTATGATAGTAAGGTACACCCACCCTGTCTGCAGAGCGTAGCTGTTATGGCATTACCTGGACACACCTCCAAGCATCAGGAGTCACCTTTATAAGTACCAGGTGTACAGTGTTACACCATATACACATCTCCTTCCCTTAGGACTCCCAGAAAACGTCCCCTCCAATTTCATTTGGCCAGAACCGCAGCACTTGACAGACCTAAACTGTTCACTTGAAAGGAGAATGGAATTGCCATTGTGGTAACCTGGGAATTAGGGTAATATATCAATGCCCCTTCCCACTTGATTTTTCAGTGCCTTCTAGGTAGGCTGAATACACTTCCTCAAGCAATGACCATGGCTTTAGCCATGTGACCTGCTTTGGGCAACAGAATGTGAGTGTGACATATGTCACATGCAAGGAGATGCTTTAAATGCCCTTTGACTCCCTCACCTCAACACCCCCAACCTCTTGCTTTCAACTTTTGCTTTTTGCCACGAGAACAGCTGCTTCTTCAGCCTTGGTCCTTGAACAAGAAGACACTTAAAACTGAGCTGAGCCCAGTAAAGTTGCAGCCAACCATTTGTCCTCATATAGCTTGAGCAAGAAATGAATGTTTGTTTTTCTAACCCATTGTGCTTTTAGGGTTGTTTGTTGCCACAGCAAAAGTTAACTAATACATCATGAGGAGACCAGCATCTTGTGGTACATGAAGTACTAAGATACATGATAAAAAAAAAATCTGGGCTCTTCTGATGAGACAGATGGGCAGGGGGCAGTGAGGAATGACTCTTGTGTAGTCTACAAAGGGTCTCTGCAGTGCAGTTACAGAGGAGTTTCTGGACTATCATTGCTCGTGGTAAGCATTTTCTACGTTGTTTACTTTTCAATAGTGTATATGTGCTATATCTGCAATCAGGAAAAAAAAAAATAGAAGTCTTTAAAGAGAGAGCATTGAAATTTAAGAGACCTAGTATGGCTTGGAATCTGTGTTCTGCCACTTAAAAACAAACAAACAACCCTCCCCAAACCCCTACACCAAAACATAACAGGTAAATAAATGAGCTGTGGGACAGAGGAAGAGAAAGATCAATGCAGATACTGAGAAGTTGAAAAATAAAGGCAGGTCGTTAAGAACATTTAAGTCTGATGACTCCTGTTTTTTCCTAGCAATCCAATGTGACCTAGTGTGCTATGAGAATATGATGAGAATAGCAAAGTCAGAAAGACAGTTTAAGCAGAGAACAGTTAAATGTTTGAAACAGATGCAGGAGGGAATGGAAGTAGCCACTGACCAAAAGCAAGTAAAGGGAATCGTGACTTTCAAACTGATACCAATATGAGCAGCTGATTGATTTTTTTCAGCTCAACTGGTAGCCTGGGTAAAGAAGCAAAGAAAAGCAATTGTTGGGCTAATTTAGGATGAAGGTTTGTGCAGCAAAGGCGGTTGAAGATAGTGGCAAGGTAGTAAAAGTTTAAAGAGCTTGAAAGGAGGATTTCTCCAAATGATGGAAAGGTATAGATGGAAATACACTACTGAAATACAGCACAAGGAGATTCAAGTTGTTCCATTAAGTACTGCTCCTCAGTAAAATGTTAAATCCTCGAGGATATAAACATGCTTTAATTCTGCCCCATGCTGTTTGGAATAGAGCAGTCAAGGAGCTGGTGTTGGGGGGTGTTTCTGTGTGGATTTGACATCATCCAGTTTGAATGTTTGTAGATGAGACTTTTAAGGATGGGGAGGGAGCGCTAAAACCAGATGCTGTGGGATTCAAAAGAGGAGTCGTTTAGGAAGTAATCAAGAAAAAATAGTCTGAAGTCATCAGTGTGGAAAAAAGGTAACGACAACCAAGTTTTCTCTATTCCAAGGTAGTGGGAGGTGTGTGGGAGATGGGCAGGGAGTGGCATGTGGGGAGGATGAGCCGCCTTCACCTGGGGGATTTCAAAAGGAAAGTAATGTTCTTGTGGGGAACCCACATGAAGAAAATGATACAATGGATAATTAGGTAGACTGATCAAATTCACTCAGTTAACAGCCGGAGCAGGATAAGAACTCAGGACACCTGATCAAGTCTATAGTCTGGCCTTTTGTCAACACTAGAACTTACCAAGCAACTGTCTGATCTGCTACTGTTTCAGTCACAGTATAGAGAGCAAAGACAATCCAGTACATCATCCATCGAACCTGTAAGACAATAAAAATATGTATGAAATAATAGACCAAAGTTATCTGCAACTCTGAAAAACTGCATATATCATACGTAGTATGTTGGATTAAATGCAGAAGGCGATGGTTTAATTCTCAACAGGTTTTATGCCTGAGTTCCTCACATCACTACATCAGCAGTCTTGGGATATAAGAATCAAAGAATAACAAATCTCTAGGCTTTGATGCAATATAATGTAGGAACCGAAATGAGAGAATTGAAAAAATAGGACATATTTTTCTTAACTGGAGGAAAATTCTTTAAAAGATCTTATCTACATGCTCCCTTATGAAGATTACTAGCTATTTAATTATTATACAAATCATATAGTATATGTATGATATGACCACATTTAATCTTTATTCGTCTTTTAAATTTTGCATTCCTTATTTCTCAATATATAGAAACTATTCGGAAACCAGAGAACAATCCTGGGTTTGTTACACCCATAATGCTAGTCACCGACTTTGCAAGTCTAAGGTTAGTGTCTTCTTCCTCTTGCCCTAAATACAAGCCTGTAATCTTTCACATATCCTTTTCCTTCTACTCCAATACCACAAGAGTAGTTGCAATAGACCAAATGTTTGTGTCCCCTCAAAATTCATATGCTGAAATCCTAACCCTGAATGTGTACTAGAAGGTGGGGCCTTTGGGAGGTTTTTAGGTCATGAGGGTAGTGTCCTCATGAACGTGAATGGTGTCCTTATAAAAGAGACCCCAGAGAGCTCTCTCTGCTCTTCCACCATGTGAGGACATAGCAAGAAGATGGCCATCATAAACCAGGAAGTGGGCCCTCACCAGACATGGGGTCTGCTGGCACTTTGATCTTGGACTTCTCAGCCTCTTAAACTGTGAGAATAAATTTCTGTTGTTTATAAACCACCTAGACTATGGTACTTTTGTTATAGCAGCCTGAAAGAACTAAAACAGTAGTTCAGGACATCTTTACCTCTTGCCTGGAATAGAGCATCCTAAAAGGTCCTCAAGACTCTGGTATCTCTGTACCAATCCTTTTCATGGAATGCTGCCATATTAATTTTATCTTGAACTCATTCTCACAAATGAGTGAGAATATACCTTTCCACCTTCCTAAGCACAGAGACTCTCATCTCTCATGTACGTTGGATTTTCCTTAAGGGTTAAAATATCTGCTTTTCAACCTAGGTGTCCATCGACAGATGAATGGATAAAGAAGATGTGGTACATATATACAAAGGAATATTACTCAGCCATAAAAAGAAACAAAATTGAGTTATTTGTAGTGAGCTGGATGGACCTAGAGTCTGTCATACAGAGTGAAGTAAGTCAGAAAGAGAAAAACAAATACCGTATGCTAACACATATATATGGAATCTAAAAAAAAAAAAGGTTCTGAAGAACCTAGGGGCAGGACAGGAATAAAGATGCAAACGTAGAGAATGGACTTGAGGACACGGGGAGGGGGAAGTGTAAGCTGGGACGAAGTGAGAGAGTAGCAGCGACATATATACACTACCAAACGTAAAATAGCTAGCTAGTGGGAAGCAGCCACGTAGCACAGGGAGATCAGCTCGGTGCTTTGTGACCACCGAGAGGGGTGGGATAGGGAGGGTGGGAGGGAGGGAGACGCAAGAGGGAGGGGATATGGGGATATATGTATACGTATAGCTGATTCACTGTGTTATACAGCAGAAACTAACACAACATTGTAAAGCAATTATACTACAATAAAGATGTAAAAAAAAAACCCTCCACTTTCTCAATAATACACAAAACTATGGCTAACAATAATACACAAAACCATGACAACCATAGGCCAGCGACTGTACTAAGTGCATCGCATATATTAATTCACTTATCCCCACAACAACATTATGAAGTAGAAAACAATTACATGATTATAAGGAAACGGTGGCAGAGAGAGGTAAAATGACTTAGTCAAGCTGCCCGACTCTGGAATTGGTGCTATTAACCAATTTTGCCACGTACAGAAAGAAATGTGAGGAATTGCTGAATGCGAGGTCCAAGAATAACCACTACTTCCCTTGTTCTCATCCCAATAAGATGACAAAAAAACAAAAATTAGGTCTCTATAATTAGCTAGAAAATTGACCTATTTAGTTTTAATACAGATGCTTGTTTGGTATTCCATAAACAATAAGGAACTATAACTCAGGTAGCTTTAACAGTTTTCTATGTTCATGGAGAAATCAATTAATAATAGCCAAGAAAAACTTTTGAAGCAATGTGTTGTGACATATGCGTAATAATTTACCCAAGAGCTTAGAAAACTGCCTGAAGCAAATAGTAGGGCACGTTATCTCTATCTAAAATACAACGAAATTGATTTATAAGATTATCATCTCAAATTAAAAAAGAAAGTTAGACCAAATATTCTCTTTAGTTTTTCACTTTTCATAAGTTATCTTAAATCCCTCACTGCTGCCAGCCCAGTTCCAAGCTTTTGTCCCAATATGGGGATTTTCTTCCAGGGCTAAAATCCTATGTGTTTTTTCTCCCCGCCCCTTTCTATTTAAAGGAAAGTGAGGCTCTCACATGAGTTCGTTCATTTAGCTTTTCCAAATCAAACAGTAATTTAGTACTCTTACCATTCAATTGTATTCACAAGGTTATCCCCTCAAAAAGAAATGAAGAAAAAAAGCCCCTGCAAACAAAACAACGCACTTTCACTGAGCTAGAAGGGACCCTGGTGGCGATCAAGTTTTTTGAACTACATAAGCCTTTATTGAAAAAAATTGTAAAACAATTACAAAAAAACCAGCTCTGGTTGGTCCTCCCATTCTACCCACCGTCGGACTCTTGAGGAAACTCCAAGAAACCCTATTGCTCCATGGGGCAGAGTTCGAAAATAAGTAACCTGGCAAACTCCTCTCATTTTACTGAGGGCCAAAGTAAGCACGTTGTGCAAGGTCGCCAAGCTGGGAAATGGGCGCAGGAGGGCACAGTCTACTTTGAAGCCTGAACCAGGCAGATTTTCAAACAAGCAGCTGCCATCAGACCAATCTTTTCAGCTCTCTCTTCCCTCTCCGATACTCAGCCTGGGGATTTCAGTGTAAACTTTACCACCTTCTTTCCTGGGAAAGTGGTGGCTTGAGTTAAATGGTCTCTCTCATAGGAACTTTAGGAAACTTTCAGAAAAATAAATGATTTAAGTCAACGCTTGTTATTTTTCATTATTTTACTGTTTCACAACCGTCATTATGGTTGTGATCTTCCAAATGGATAACAACAATAAAAAATACCCCACAAGGCTTCCCTGGTGGCGCAGTGGTTGAGAGTCCGCCTGCCGATGCAGGGGACACGGGTTCGTGCCCCTGTCCGGGAAGACCCCACATGCCACGGAGCGGCCGCGCCCGTGAGCCATGGCCGCTGAGCCTGCGCGTCTGGAGCCTGTGCTCCGCAAAGGGAGAGGCCACATTAGTGAGAGACCCGCGTACCGCAAAAACAAACAAACAAACAAAAAAACCCCAAAAAACAACAACCCACAAATAGTCATAATTTACCTGTTAATAGGGTTGAGCAGAGGTGAAAGGAACTGCACAGATACCTAATGTTTGGTGATACTCCCTGAAAGACTACTTCTCAAATAGACTAGAGCTGCTACAGTCCCACAGGTTTCAAAAGCACCCTGGCTTCAGTAAAGTCAAGTGTTAATTCAGTTTTCAAATTCATTTAAAACCCCATCAAATAAATAAGTACTTTCACGTATATAATGTTTATCTCTAAAAAGAAAAAATTTATTTAGGTTGTGAGAACATGCAATAATGCCAAAAATTAAAAAAGGGAGAAAAGAAGAAAAAGAAGGCTCTATCTTTTTAGTTAAAAAACAACAAACTATATACTCAATAGGGTATTCCTAGACATTTCCCTGAGGTATCGGCTACAATTTTATATAAGCAAAACTCCATGGTTCTAATTTATCTTTAATGAATATATTCTTTGACAATCTGCTCTCATAAACTTATGGATTTTTTTTGTTGTCCTCATTAGAAAGATGGACCTTAAATATAGTTGAGTTGAGGTAATAATTAAATGAATTCAATGAGTGTGTGTTATTCACAGGAACAAGCACAAAGAAAGTTAACCTTGAAAAGATATTGCTTTCTTTTTTCTGTTAATGGTTGGGATTTTATACCAAATGATTACTCAGCAAAGCTTTCATTAAAACTATACCTCAAGGCTGCTCAGCCTACTGTTTAAGGTCTAGCCCAAAGGAAATAACAGAAAGAAGTCAAGGAGAGAAAGAAAAGAAGGAAGGAAGAAAGGAAGGAAGGAAGGAAGGAGGGAGGGAGGGAGGGAAGGGAAGGAGGGAGGGAGGGAGGGAAGGTAGGAAGGAAGGAAGAAAGAAAAAAGAGCAAGTCACAAAATTAGAATTATAAATATGTGGAGATAAAATATTCTTTAGATCGACAGAAAACATCAATAACAAAATGCAATACTAAAACAAAAAACTAGTAGGAAAACAATCACACTGATAATCTTATGACTGTATATAACCAAATATAATAGAAATAAGTGTCATTAAAATGTTATGCAAATAAAAGACTGTAACTTAAAAGGTAACTGTAATAAACCACAATCTACCTTTAAAATTACTGGAAAAAAAAATTGATGTTCTTAAGATAGTGGGAACAAGTATTATTTCTTTCCAGTTCAGAAACAATTGGTAAAATCGACAAAACTGTTGTTTAGATATCTTCATGAGAACAATGAGTAGTAAGAAAGCTACTCAGCTTTTTCTTAAAATTCTCTTTGATTCCAGGGAATTGAATTATCCAGCAAGGTGGAGCTTATACCTATAAGCACTAAGATGGACACACACACACATCCTACTTTTGATTAATCTTTCATATCAAACATAATTTAGACTATTCCTAAGGACTCAGGTGGGCTCATTATATATAACACTCATTGACACAACTGTAGCAAACCCTACCTACTTCACATCATGGGAATAGAAACAGGAATATAACAGCTTCTGTCCTCAAGGAGTTAACATTTTACTGGGGAGAAAAACAGGTAAATAACAGTGATTTTAAAAATGTTCTTCTGTTTTTACTACATTAGATACCCTAGTTCCCAGTATGAGTCAAGAGAACAAGTTTGAGGAAAGCTTATTAAAGGGACTATTTATAAAGTTGTGGGTGAGGTTCAGGAAAACCAACAAAGGATAGTAGTTCACCCTTGAGCTAGAGACAGCAGGAACTGACGTTATCCCCTTGGTGTGAAGAAGGGAGGACAGGGAAGGGTTTCATGGGATCCAGACAGGGTAACCGTAGGGGAGAGCTGTAGCCTCAGGTAGACAGTCACAGCCAACCTGCGGTGGCAGGGAGACCAGTACTCCGACTGCACGCTCACCCTGCCATCTGATCTTCTGCAGGAGCCTCTCATGAGCCAAACCCAAAGGGAAGTCAGACATAATGCAGCCTGTAAGGATCGGCCTCCTGGGCCCCAAGTGAGGCAGAGCAAGGTGGAGCGTGGGGAAGAAACTCCCCTGGAGGGGCAGGTGGTAGGTCCCAGCGCTATTCAGCCTGTCTGCTCTTGGAAACATATCAGGAATCAAAGTCATTTCTCACCCCTTCCACAGACACCTCCCCAGGGCACATGACCATCATCTCCTGTCTGGATTATCCCTATAGCGTCCTAACTGATCGCTCTGCTTTTTCGGGTCTTTTGCACACATCACTGAGTGTCTCCTTAACGAGCAGGTCATTCCTTTGCTCAAACCCCTCTGATGACCCCCCTCACGATTCTTACCTCAGCCTACAAGGCCCTGTGGATCTGGCACCTCAGCTGCCTCTCTGGCCTCATCTTCTCCTCTTCCTCCTTCCCTTGTTCTGCTCCAGTCACATTGGCCCTTTACTGTCCTTCCTGTGTACAGTAATGTTCCTGCCTCAGGGCCTTAGTACATGCTATTTCCTTGTTGAAATGCTCTTCCCTCAGTTTCTCACTTGCTTCAGGTCTCTGCTCAAATATTTATCCAAGAGGCCTTTCCTGACCACTTGTTTAAAATAACAATGTCGTTCTAACTCCCTTATCATGACTTATTTTTCTCTTTAGCACATATCACATATCATAGACACATCTAACAAATATTCAATTTTTTTTCCTGCCTTTCCTCACTAGAATGTAAACTCCAAGAGGACAAAGACTTTCATTTTTTTCACTACTACATTTTTTTCACTACTAAATCCTCTGCGCCTGCAATTCATAAACATATGAATTGTTGCATGAATATGGGGCTGCACAGAGCTTAGTGTGCTCCTTTACGTCAGGACTACAAAAGGCTGGACAGTAGACAAGAGGTAAAGACATGACAATTAAATATAGAGGAGTCTTTTAAGAGACCTGGTTTAAAAAGAAAAAAAAAAGGGGAAATAAAAAATAGCAGGAGGCAAAAGGAAAGCGTGTGTACAGCCTCAAGGACTGAACATTTTACTGGAAAGATAATGAGATTCAAATTATGAGAAAGCAGGAATACTTAATGGAACAAGATCTTGAATGAGACAGACAAGAATAATATTAGAAAGAAGAGTGGGATCAAGAAAGAAGCAGGGGGACTTCCCTGGTGGCACAGTGGGTAAGACTCCACACTCCCAATGCAGGGGACCCAGGTTTGATCCCTGGTCAGGGAACTAGATCCCACATGCATGCCGCAACTAGGCGTTCACATGCCACAACTAAGAAGCCCACGTGCCACAACTAAGACCTGACGCAACCAACCAACCAAATAAATAAATAAATGTTTAAAAAATAAAAAGAAACAGGGATGCATATTCCTCTGGGATAGAAGGAAAAGAAAAGAAGGGTGGCCATGTTGGGAAGAGGGCTGAAGTGGTTCATAGTTGAGGACCTCTATCTTTACTCTGCAGTAGGAGGGCAGGTCATATTTTAAGGCTGGGGATGGGTGGGAAGGACAGTGGACTTGAAAAGAGTAGTAAAGGTTTTTACAAGTTGTCTATATGGATGGAAAAAGACCTGCCTAGTGTAGAGATGGAAGAGGTTATGTGACCAAGGATGCTCTCCACTGCACTGGGTGTCAGAGCTAGGGGGCTGCAAAGAAAGGTCTAGGGTGGTGAAACAAGACAGGTGTGGAGGTGACAGCTTGCTGTCCATAAAAAGACAGAATAACGGAGTGGCGGCTGGGGAGTGGCCCAGCCAGGGCCGTGCTTCTCAGTCTAACTTCTGAGGGAGGAAGGGCCACGTGTCCTGTTCTCACCGACAGAATCTTAGCTGAGGCTTTTGAGTAGGGCTGGGTCTCCCCCACAGGCTCTCTCCCTTCCTGTGGCTGGGAGGGCAGGGGGCAGAGCAACCTTGGAATCTATTTGTTCAAGATGGGCAGGGCCCTAGTTCTTACACGGTTGCTTGAGAAGCATTTCTTGCTGAAGTCAACACTAACCTGGACTGTCGTGTGAGAGAGGAAAACATTTCTGTATTCCCTCGGCCGTTGCATTTTTTTCCCACATTTTGTAATTATAGCAGCTTAGCCTACCCTAATATAAAAGGCTATCCTCTAGTCTCTATGGAGAGCGAGAGAGCAAGGCCATAGTAGCCACGGTTCCAGAACTAGGTGGACATTGGTCACAGTGCCATTGGCTGCCATCTGTGACATAGCTAATGCCCTGGTTGGCAGTGATGGGTGCTACAACCACAGTGATGTGGAAATGGAGAAGAGGACTTTCCTTTTAAGAAACTCTGGCTGAGATATCCCCAGGGGACTCTCAGAAGTATTGGGGAAGAAACTGGAGGATAGGCAAGATTGATACTCTCATGCAGCAGACTGGGGCAGAGTCAGAGAAATACTATTTCAAATTACTATTGTGATCCTTTGGCAAGTGTGGCTTCTATCTGGGTGAATTTGTTATCATTTGTATTGTCAGTATATGTGACTTAAGGCAATCCCCTGCTACTTTCAGTAGGCCAAGGAATCAGATAAATAAGCTTGTTAGAAATATGCATAAAGTTTAAAGTCATTATATTCTGAGTGGTAGGCCAAGATATCCAAAAAATAAAATGCATAAAAGTCGGTGGGAAGACTACATGAAAAAAGTTGTTCAATGGTCTATTCTGCCTACTTTGTTTTCTTTCCCAGGAGTACACTTAATGCCTACTACAGTACCTGGTACAAAATAAATGCTCAAAAATATTTATTTAAAGAATTAGTGACCTGGGCTAACTTATAAGCAAGAATATAATTTCCATTTTCCCGAAGTATTTGGTAATAAAGTTCTTTTGAAGTGGTCACAATGAAATGGCAATCACTTATCAATTTTGGGACACTTTACCCACTATATGTTTCATTACTAGAGAAATGTGATGAATGTTTTAATTAAAAATAAAATATTTATAAATAAAAGATTATTCAAATAGAATGTTAAAATCATTTAAATATCAAAATGAATTTATTTTCTAAGAAAATGTACTCCTGTAATTAGGCAAGTTCTTCTGAAAATTATGGAGTCAACTGTGATATAAATAAAACCATAGTATCTAAAATTACATTCTGGTTTACATAGTGCATGGATCAGATTATCCTACTTAACAAGCCAGCATTTGCTGTATTACTCAAAATCCATAAGGCTTTTATAAAGACTTAGCATTTCGGAAACCCAGACAGTCATGTGATAGTGTTCTTGCTTTACTCTCTGCAAGGAATTAGGATAGTTTAAGCCTGAGTGAATACTGTAAAATGAATGTACTCATAGGCTAAATTTACTATCAAAAGACCATGCTCCATTTAATAGGTATGCGCTTACCTACCCCTGATGCCAAAAGAAAAGTAGGCCTCATTTCATGGGTTTTGAACATTTTTCAACAAAACAAGTTTTTATGATTTAACATTCTTAGACAAAATTTTTAATGAAATTGACTTAGATCCCAGAACAAACAAATAAAGCAAACAAAAAGTGAACTGTGACTGTAAAATAATCCTCATGATTTCCATCACGGAAGTTGAGACCAATGCACAGGCCTATTTACATACGGGAATATCATGTTCTGATGGGAGGCTCATTGCTATAGATTTGCGAGAGTTATGGAATAGTGGTTAGGGCATATTAATTAAAAAGCATTTTTCTTAAATTGCATCTCTATATAAGTTATTCTTGCTATGCTATGAGCATTGTGATATTATGACAGCAATGATATTAACAATGATGTATGTTAAATCAGCGGTCCCCAGCCTTTTTGGCGCCAGGGACCGGTTTCGTGGAAGGCAATTTTTCCACGGAGGTGGGTGGGGGATGGTTCAGGCAGTAAAGCGACCAACGGGCAGCGGTGGGGAGTGACGGGTAGCGGCAGATGGAGCTTTGGTCGCTCACCTGCCGCTCACCTCCTGCTGTGCGGCCAGGTTCCTAACAGGCCGTGGACCGGTACCGGTCTGCTGCCCGGGGGTTGGGGACCCCTGTGTTAAAAGATATAACTGTACTAAATGATACTTGCACGATGAAAGAAAAAGGTGATATATTAATTTGACAAATATTACTCAGGGCCTATTACAAACAAAACCCATTGACATAAAATAGTCATAAACCTAGATGTCAAGGCATTCCTACCCCCAAGAAGCTTTCATGGGAGGGATGAGTAAAAGAAGACATATAAAAGGATAATAATAAGCGATCACTGGCACTTGTGTGTTGGATCCAGCATATAACTACTAATATTTTTTACATATTATATATTCATTTGCCTTGTATGAATGAAATTTCTTCATTTCCAAAGGAAAGCCTTCCCTCACTGCCTCTACCCCTCTCCAAAGGTCATATATAACTTTTGTGCATGCTACTTTCTCTTTGTGGCATATCTGTGAAACGGTTTGTATAACATCTGTCTCTGCTTTTTGACCCTGACAACCAATAGGGACTGAAATTGTCTTGTTCATCATCATGTTCCCAGGACCTAGCACCCCTGTGCCTAGTAAAGCAAAAACAGGGGGAGCCTTTTACGTAACAGTTTCTTAATTTTAAGATCTGAATTGATGTAAGATTCAAACAAGTAACTCTGGACTGCAAACAGCAATTTATAACATACAGCATAGTCTATTTTGTCAAAGTTGTTTTCAAAGTTTTCAGAGATTAAACAACTTTCCAATGTCTCTTAATTTCAGATTCTTTGAATTATAAAGCAATTAATGCTTGTTTTTAAGAAAAAATGAAAAATTACACATGCCTAATGATTTCAATTATAACCACACTAAGTAAATCCAGGGCATAAAATGCTAAAATATGCTTCACTGGAAAAAAATATCCTTGCTGAGGCTGAAAAGAAATAAACACTGCTGAATTTCAGACCACCCAAAGAGAACTTTATTTTCCGACCATTATTAGTTATTCCCTCAAGTCAGTTCACCTAAAACACTCATTCTATACCACATTTCAGAGACCACAGACAGATCTTCTAACAGAGATTTCTTTAGAAACAGTATAGAGTTGAAAAGATTTCTCCTGTTTCACTAACATTATGCAATAATTTGGTTACTTCATAATGATTTTTCCCCATTAAAAACAAAGGAACAAAATGTGAGAAATCAAATAGAAAAACTCCCTCTTTTATCCAACCCAGATGGCTCAATTATGGGATTTTTCCCAGAGCTGTGCTAAGTTAGAAGCATGCTTGAAAATAAGCTAGTTGAATTTCATTCCACAGTGAATAAGACCTTGGTTGAAATAGTTTTTTTTTTTTTTCTTTAAAAAGAGGGAGGGGCTTCCCTGCTGGCGCAGTGGTTGAGAGTCCACCTGCCGATGCAGGGGACACAGGTTCGTGCCCTGGTCCAGGAAGATCCCACATGCCGCGGAGCGGCTGGGCCCGTGAGCCATGGCCGCTAAGCCTGCGCGTCCGGAGCCTGTGCTCCGCAACGGGAGAGGCCACAACAGTGAGAGGCCCACGTACTGCAAAAAAAAAAAAAAAAAGAGGGCGAATGCGTTGGAGGTGAATATGTTAGACTAGGACTGATTTGGACCTCCTTGACTTTGGGGTACTTCTTCCCCCATTGACCCACTGTCTTCACTTTATAGCTTTCCAGGACTTGGATGTTTGGGAATCGGTTATACTTTCAGACGCTGAACTTGCAGCAACATGGTTTACCTGCCCTTTCCAGACGTCACTGCCGAAGACCTCACAGAATATCCTGTTGTTCTGAGGAAGAAAGCCTCACATTATACAGATGTATCTGGTGTTAAAATCAATTAAAATGGGGTAGATTGTAACTAGAAATGGATATTCTTTCACAAGATTGCCTTGGTCTTCCTCCATGTTCTTGAATCACAGAAGCCCCATGTATCTCATCCCTGACCTCAGTAGTTTGAGAAACTTGAGAGAAGGAAAAAGTGCAAAAATGTTTAAAAACTAGATGATAATTAATTTAAAAGGGGTGTTGAAAAGAAGATGTAAAAAGCAGGAACTGCTTACAGGAACTGTTCCCGGGAGCAGAATTTAGGAAGGAATGACCTCTGAGTTCAAAATAACTCTCTGCATCCACACTGGCTGAGAATTTGCACTTCACTTTTTGTATTACTTAAAGTCCTATTGATTTATGAGGGATAATAAATATCTAACAGAGACACCGCTCCACTTTTGATAGAACCACACAGAATTTCTCAGGATTTTAGCCTGTGACAGAGCCTATCCAGGCAGAGAGGAGTAAACGGGGCTCAATGGCCATCCTAATTGTCATGTTTCCATGCTAGATTGTCATCGTACCTTCTTTATTCCCTTAGTGTTCCCAAAGTCTTGGCCCATTACATTTCCTATTTGAGGCATTCCCAAGGGCTGGCACCACTTCTTAGGAACGTAGGTCCTCCAATTCCTCATGCATCTTCACATGGTCAATTCCACCTTGCTATTTCCACAAGTGAACTAACCTAGCCACTAAAAGGTATGCTCTTTTCTCCAGGTGACTGACAGGGCTATGACTGACACAGTAAACGAAAATCTTCCTTCTTTAGGTAAGATACTACTTTCTATATACAAGTTGTAGCTTTATGTTATAGGCTCAACCGCATGCTTTAACATACAATAACCATTCAAACAGTAAGAGCCAGCCTTTATACCACATGGGAAAACGGCTTCATCTCGAAAAGCAAACACTGGTAAAGAAAAAACGCCAAAAGCTCCGGGAAGAATAAATCTGTCATGACTGAAAGTGAGTCTGGGTTATCAAATTACTTTCCTTCAAAAGCATGTGCAGCCAGCCTCACACAGAGAACTGAGGTTCACATTTGGGTGAATGGAGAGAGAGGCAAGTTACAGAGCACTGGATAGTTGGGGTAAGGAAGGGATGGATGTGTGCCAGAGTGCAGGATAGTATGAAGACCCCAAGTAAACACAGTGAGAGGAAGAAAAAAGTGGGAGGAAAGGTACAGGAAGAAAGGTGGATGATTCTCAAGAAAAACGTCACTGATGTAGAAATTTTGTGTATGGCCAGCCCTACAACATGGAAGCTAGGAGAAAGTCCAACTCAATATCCTTACCCTCTTAATAGTATTATACGGTTAATTTTGTTAAAATATTATTTTTCTATGATATACTCCAAGTTGCTAGTCCATTTACATACAGATGTTTTCTAAAACAAACTATTTGTTATTTCATGCCCATCTTCCTACATAAACTTATACTAAAAAAAGCACAACGTGGTAATTATTCACTTTTCACAATACAGTAAGATACCTCTTAATCAATGCTTTTCGATTTGGCTGTGGATAAGAATTACTTGGGGATTAAAAAAAATTATGTAGGGCTTCCCTGGTGGCACAGTGGTTGGGACTCCGCCTGCTGATGCAGGGGACGCGGGTTCGTGCCCCGGTCTGGGAAGATCCCACGTGCCGCGGAGCCGCTGGGCCCGTGAGCCATGGCCGCTGAGCCTGCGCGTCCGGAGCCTGTGCTCCGCAACGGGAGAGGCCACAACAGTGAGAGGCCCGCATACCGAAAAAAGAAAAAAAAAAAAAAATTATGTAGATTCCTAGGCCCCATCATCACGTGCAGAGAGAGGGCAGCTAGGTGTTTAAAAGGCAAGCTCCAAAAGTTTTTAATATGTAAGCAGACTTGAGAACATGCACAAAATTCTTGCTACCTGAAATGCGGTCTACAGGCCAGTAGCATTGGCATCATCTGGGCACCTGCCAGAAATGCAGACTCTCAAGCCCAGGCCAGAACTACTAAATCAGAATCTGCATTTTAACAAGATCCCAGGGGGATTCCAATGCTCCTCAAAGTTTGAGAAGCACTGCAGCGGGAGGCTGCTCTGTGTTTTTTCTGAAAATATCACTTAGAAGGAGGTGGTATCGTTCATGAAAAGAATGTAAGAAGAGCCTTGGCTTTGGAGAAAAGATGAACTCAGTTTTGCATGATAATGCTGTTTAGATGTAAACAGTTTAAATGTACCCTTTTTTTCATAACACTATTTAGGCACATCATCATTACAAAAAAAAAAAAAACTGAAAAAAATAGAAGGAACTGAGTCTTTAGCCTACTTCTCAGATTTATAGTCAAACAACATGTCATTGGCAAAAACGTCCTTAATTGGTTCTAATAATTTATTCTGGCAATCTTCTTAAGAAGAATATAACATAATAAAACGGAATTGTTAGATCTTCACTTAAAAGATGCTATTGAAAACCTTTGGAAGTTAATATAATATTTTAAAATAAAATTACTCAACTCAATCTACTTCTGTGACTTTTCAAGACCTTTTGATGAATTTTTCCATTTTACCTGCAGAGTTTGGATCTGTGGTTTTTAAAAAAAAAGGAATCAGTCTATATTTATCCTGACAGACAAGAGATAGACAAAATTTCATATATTTGTATAATTCAATATATTTAAAAATTTTAGTTTTTCAAAAGAACTTCATCTTTTTACAATCTATTACATTTCTGAAGTAACATCTCTCTCATGAGCTTTTAAAATTACATGAGGTTTTCTGAAAGATGTTATTTTTCTTACTTAGCTAAAATCTTCAGGAACAGCTCTAGCTTTTATACTTTTAGGAGGACCCTTCACAGTGTGATGGCAATCTGGCTGACAATCTGATTATTACAGCTGTAGTTGATGAAGCACTATATTACTAAAATTACATAATGGGAAGATGATGTACATATCTGAACATTCCAAAGGTAGATCCTGGTGTTGTGTAAAAGAGGAAACTTCCCTGCTTAAATAATGTAAAATTTAGCTGAAAAGGAAAAATAAAGAATAGGTATATCTTACATTATTAGAAAACATTCCATTTTAATTTTATTTACTTATTTTTTAAAATTAATTTTTATTGGGGTATAGCTGCTTTACAACGTTGTGTTAGCTTCTACACATTTATTCAATCCTCGACAATTTTAAAATTGTCGAGGATTGAATAAATGATAATATGTATTACTACTTTAAACCTATCTCCTATGCGAACACATTTTAAAAACCAATGTTAATGGTAAAACAAGTCTTATTTGATATTACAGTATAAATCAACCACAAGTATACCACTCACAAAGTCAATTTGGAAATATGGGTAAAGATAGTAGAATGAGTACACACATTTAATTGCATTCCCCACCACAAATCTCTTTAAAGCACAGCAAAATGAATCAGCCATACATACACATATATCCCCTCCACTTAGGACACTACAGCGCATTAAGTAGAGTTCTCTGTGCTATAGTATGTTCCCATCAGTTGTCTATTTTATAAATAGTATCAATAGTGTATATGTGTCAATCCCAATTCCTCCCACCCCACCCCTTTCCCCCTTCATATCCATACATTTGTTTTTTACATCTGTGTCTCTATTTCTGCTTGGCAGTTAAGGTCAACTATACCATTTTTCTAGATTCTACATATATGTGTTAATACACGATATTTGTTTTTCTCTTTCTGACTTACTTCACTCTGTATGACACTCTCTAGGTCCAAAAAAAATTTATTCTAAAATTTTAGAAAGAACTATGTTATGCATTCATTTAAAGCCCTCCATTATACAGTCTTAATTTTCTGTCACTTAAAGTTTAGCATTGCTTGCTTAAACCCTTTCTTGTTTATTTTGTCAATGCTTTTTCTACTCTTCTCCATACCTTAAGCTATTTCAAGTGTTTATCTTACTAGACTCATTGAAGGGAACAACTCTTAGATATTGTAATTCTCTTGGTTTTGTTTTTATTTTTATTTCTGCTTTTTTACTGCTTTATTCATCCTACTTTCTTTACAGATTCTTTTAATTCTGATATTCTTCTTGCTTTGTGAGTTGAATGTTTCATTATTCTTCCCTCCTGTTCAAAATAAAGGCGTTTAAAGCTATTACATTGAAGAATATAAATTGTAATATGTATTACTGTCATTTTTATTTTTGAATTCGTCTAGTACTGCACTTTTGAACTTCTCTTGTACTCATTATTTCTCCTTTTTGGAACTTATTGGGGGTTTTCTTCAAAGTAGTGAGGTAATGGTTTCTGAACAGATACGGGGGAGGCAGAACACTGGCTGCCTCTGAACACAGTTCCCCTGCAAAGAAGGCGGTGGCAGTTGAGTTTTTTGGTTGCTGTAGATTTTATGATTTTAAGCTGTTCCATCACTAGGGATTAGGGTGGAGGTGGCTAGGTCTCCCTCCAATTTACTGCTTAACAACATTTCCTTTAATGGAAACAACGGTTTCTGTCCTTGTTTTTAAAAGTCTATTGCCATTGGCACTACAGTTAGTAAAATTCTTCCTAGATATTAGCAAAAGCCTGACTTAGCCTGTTAGGTTTAAATGTTACCATGAGAGTTTTTTTCTTTCCGTAGGTTTTGCAAAGCATTTGCATTGGAAGCTAGAAAAGGACAAGACAGCTGTGGTTGGCTAGCTCCATCTTAATGTGAAAATTGTTGGAATGCTTTCAATTTACTTCCTAAAGGTCAAGGGGTACTCTAATTCACACACACACACACACACATATATACTTTTTTTTTTTTTTTCGGTATGCAGGCCTCTCACTGTTGTGGCCTCTCCCGTTGCAGAGCACAGGCTCCGGAAGCGCAGGCTCAGCGGCCATGGCTCACGGGCCCAGCCACTCCGCGGCATGTGGGATCTTCTCAGACTGGGGCATGAACCCGCGTCCCCTGCATCGGCAGGCGGACTCTCAACCACTGCGCCACCAGGGAAGCCCCCAAGTGATTCTTTTAACTGTCTCAAGTAGAAGCTGTGATTTTATCACAACTTGATTTGTGAACTATAACTCAAAACAAGATATACATGTATTCATTGCATGTCAGCTAAAATTGAATTTTAAAATTGTCGAGGATTGAATAAATGATAATATGTATTACTACTTTAAACCTATCTCCTATGCGAACACATTTTAAAAACGAATGTTAATGGTAAAACAAGTCTTATTTGATATTACAGTATAAATCAACCACAAGTATACCACTCACAAAGTCAATTTGGAAATATGGGTAAAGATAGTAGAATGAGTACACACATTTAATTGCATTCCCCACCACAAATCTCTTTAAAGCAACAGTAAAGTGATTTTCCAAAAACATTTAAGTCCAGAAAAATATAGAAGAGAAGAGAGCATCAACATTTTTGGACCCAAGAAGGAAATGGCTGAGTAGTAACTGACTCAGGAGACCTGAGAAAACAGAATAATAAGTGGACAATGGGAAAAGCTGAGAAGCAGCCCAACTTCACACTGCAGAGCTTCCAAAAGGCTAAAAAATTGGTAACACAATTCTTGGCAAAAAAGGCAAAAGAAGGATGGCTGTAAGGATACCCGTAAGGAGCAGGTGGGCCCCTAGATGTCCTCCCACTTGAACTGTGTGGTGATGCCCCTCCCTCCCCTAGCAGGACCCTGAGGCTTATTCTCTGGAAAGGGTAAATCAGAGGATCGCTGGATTTGCAAATCTCTGGCACAGCTGAGAGTAGGGCTAATAGGAATTAAGTAAAAGTTTATAAAATATTGAGTGCCCCCAACCCTTATTTTCCCACCAGAATGCCAGCAACCAAGTACCTTTCAGAATGGAAGAGTCTTCTCTGAAGAATCTGCCTGGCACAACAGAAAACATCTAAGGATATAGACATTGATAATTTTTTAAGGAAATGATTGTTATGGGTTGAGATGTGTCCCCCAAAAGATATGTTGAAGTCTGTTATAGACTGAATTCTGTCCTTCTAAAATTCACATGTTGAAGCCCTAACCCCCAGAGTAACTGTATTTGGAGACAGGAACTTTAAGGAGGTGATTAAGATTACATGAGGTCATAAGAATGGGGCCCTAATTCAATAGAACTAGTGTCCTTATAAGAAAAGTAAGAGACACCAGAGATATCTCTCTCCATGCATGCATAGAGGAGAGGTCATATGAGGACACAGAGAGAAGGTCTATAAGCTTCCTTGAGGCGTCACCAAAAACCAATCCTGATGGCACCTTAATCTTGGATTTGCAGCCTACAGAACTGTGAGAAAACAAATTTATGTTGTTGAAGCTATTCGGTGTGTAGCATTTAGTTATGGTAGCCTGAGAAGACTAATACAAAGTTCTAACCCTCAGAATGTGACCTCATTTGGAAATAGGGTCACTGAAGATATAGTTATATATATATAGTTAGTTATATATAGATATAGTTATATATAGTTAGGATGAGGTCATACTGGGGTATGGTAGTCCCTTAACCCAATATGACTGGTGTCCTTAAAAGAGGAAGAAGAGAGACTCAGAGACAAAGACACAGGAGGGGAGAACATCATATGATAATAGAGGCAGAGACTGAAGTGGAGCAGCTGAAAGATAAGGAACACCAAGGATTGTTGGCAACCACCAGAAGCTAGAAACAGGCGAGAAAGGATTCTCAACAGGTTTCAGAGGGAATGTGGCCCTGTCCACATCTAGTCACCAGAACGGTGAGACAATACATTTCTATTGTTTTAAGACACTCAGTTTGTGGCACTTCCTTATGGCAGTCCTAGGAACAATTTTTTTTTTTTTTTTTTTTTTGCAGTACGCGGGCCTCTCACTGTTGTGGCCTCTCCTGTTGCGGAGCACAGGCTCCGGACGCGCGGGCTCAGCGGCCATGGCTCACGGGCCCAGCCACTCCGCGGCACGTGGGATCTTCCCAGACCGGGGCACGAACCTGCGTCCCCTGCATTGGCAGGTGGAATCTCAACCACTGCGCCACCAGGGAAGTCCCCTAGGAACAAATTTAATTGCCTAGTCAGATCACCCTGTAGTGAAGATCACATTCAGCAAGCCTCTTCATGGGTATAGGACTTCGAATCAGCTTTTCATTATAATACTCAAATATGAGCAGAGAACCAAGGATCATCCAAAATCTGAGAAAATCATACATGAAAAACAGAGATTGAAACAAACAAAAAAACCAGAACTCAAAGGACAGAGACTGTAGAAAGAACATGTCTAAAAAGTAATCACTCATATCCTCAGACAAAAAGGAAGTTATTTTAAACAAAATAAGAATAGGGCGCTATCGAAAAAGGGAACATTCAGAAAATAAAAGGAGCTCTTAGAAATTAAACACATAAGAGAAGATAAAATTGAGGAACTCTACCATAAAATAGAGCAAAAAAGATAGGAAAGAGAAGAAAAAAAGATCAAAACATTAGAGAATCAGTCCAAGTGGCTTTCTAACTGAGTAAAAGGAATCCCAGATAGAACAAATAGTGAAAATGAAGTGGAGAAAATCATAAAGAAATAATTTTAACCAAATTTCCAGAGCTGAAAAACAAAGGATTCCCAGATTAAAAGAGACTACTGAGGGTTTAGCAAAATTGATTATAATTGGCTCACACCGAGGCACGTCATCATGAAATTTTAAAACAATGGGGACATAGAAAAGATCCCACAAGCAGGTAAGAATCAGAATGCCTTCAGACATCTGCACAGCAACACAAGAAGCTAAAAGACAAAATTCTGAAGGAAATTCTGAAGGAACATTATTTCCAGCCTATCATCTCAAAAAAAATCTACCTCTTGGGCTTCCCTGGTGGCGTAGTGGTTGAGAGTCCGCCTGCCGATGCAGGGGACACGGGTTCGTGCCCCGGTCCGGGAAGATCCCACGTGCCGTGGAGAGGCTGGGCCCGTGAGCCATGGCCGCTGAGCCTGCGCATCCGGAGCCTGTGCTCCGCAACGGGAGAGGCCACAACAGTGAGAGGCCCGCATACCGAAAAAAAAAAAAAAAAGAAAAAGAAAAAAAAATCTACCTCTCAAAAAGCCTTCTCAGGAAGAAGGCATTGCATCAAAATGAGGAAGTAAAATAAGAAAGAGGAAAGAGGAGATCAAGAAGTCTAAGGATCTAAGACGAGAGTCAGTCCAGAGGGCTTCCCTGGTGGCACAGTGGTTGAGAATCTGCCTGTCAATGCAGGGGACATGGGTTCGAGCCCTGGTCTGGGAAGATCCCACATGCCGCGGAGCAACTAGGCCCGTGAGCCACAACTACTGAGCCTGCGCATCTGGAGCTCATGCTCCAAAACAAGAGAGGCTGCGACAGTGAGAGGCCCATGCACCGCTATGAAGAGTGGCCCCCACTCGCTGCAACTAGAGAAAGCCCACGCACAGAAACGAAGACCCAACACAGCCAAAAATAAATAAATAAATAAAATAATAATAAAAAAAGAGCCAGTCCAGAATAGCTAACGGATGAGAATGCACTGAGAAGAAACTCACACAACTGTCACAGAATTTGAGTCTAAATTTGCAATGAGAACAGAGGATACCAAAGAAGTGAACAAAACAAAACAAAACAAAAAAAGACAATACCAGGGAAAACAAACTATTGGGCAGAAGAATGGTCACAGTAGGATACTACAGGGATCAAAAAAATCTTATATAACAGGTACTGATTTAAATACTTTGTGTTCATTAACTCATATAATCCTCACAACCACCTGAGGAGGTAAGTACTACTACTGTTCTCATTTTCCAGATAAGGAAATTGAGGCAAAAAAATAACTTGTTCAGGGACTTCCCTGGTGGTCTAGTGGTTAAGAATCTGCCTTCCAGGGCTTCCCTGGTGGCGCAGTGGTTGAGAGTCCGCCTGCCGATGCAGGGGACACGGGTTTGTGCCCCGGTCTGGGAAGATCCCACATGCCGCGGAGCGGCTGGGCCTGTGAGCCATGGCCGCTGAGCCTGCGCGTCCGAAGCCTGTGCCCCGCAATGGGAGAGGCCACAACAGTGAGAGGCCTGCGTACCACAAAAAAGAAAGAAAGAAAAAAAAAAAGAATCTTCCTTCCAATGCAGGGGACGTGGGTTCAATCCCTGGTCAGGGAACTGAGATCTCACATGACACGGATAAACTAAGTTTGCGCACTCTAGAGGCCCGCATTCCACAACTACTGAGCCTGTGTGCTCTGGAGCCTGCTCGCCACCAAGTAGAGAGAAGCCCGCGTGCTGCAATGAAGATCCCGCATGCTGCAACTAAGACCCGATACAGCCAAATAAATAAATAAATAAAAACTTGTTTAAAGATACAGCTAGTAAGGGATAGGGCCAAGATGATAAGACAAGCAGCCTGGTTCTTTATATTCCATTGCTTCTTTCTAACTTAGCCTCAATAATGTAAAGACTGAATACTGATCCAACCCAAATTACAACCTAATGACACTGGGAGGCTACAGGGAAATTATGCAAGTATACAGTGACATTGGGTAACTACTGAATCATCTTTAATAGAAGAAAGTCAACTGACGAGATCCCTCTGAAAAATTAAGAAGCAGCAATATGAGCATGTATTTAGATGTGGAAATAAATACTAAAGGATCTGGATAAAAGAATTCAAAGTAGTTGCCTCTAGAGTCAGAAATAGGGATGAGGAGGGTGGGGAACTGTTGTTTTTCATAATAAGCCTTGGACAACTGTTTGATTTAAAAATTATAAATAAGTACAGCTTTGATAAAAGCAAAAACTAAATTAAAAGTAGATCAGAAAAGAAAATAAACAGATAGGAATGTGGCCCTGACAAAACTAATTTTCAAAAACTTAAAAAAAATCCCCTTTTAATCAGTGAGTTAATCTTTACACTTCCCAAATTATTAAAACCTTTTAATCAAATGAGTATTTTTAATCCAAAATATGAAAAGATGCCTGGGGAGCACTTTTGACAATAAAGTTCTTTACTATGTTTTTTCACTATGTTTTTTCCCTTATAAATAGTAGATAAACCTCTATCTAGTAGACAGAATTAGTAGACAACTTCAGATTTTACCAACTGACAAGAACTGTAGAACTAGCATGTAGCATATTTGTCCACTTTCATATCACCCAAATATTGTCACAAATTAGGTCACTTTCAAAGCCAAGTCAACAGTGTTTTAGAGGGCCTTTAAAAAAGTAATCTCCCAGGGCTTCCCTGGTGGCACAGTGGTTGAGAGTCTGCCTGCCGATGCAGGGGATATGGGTTCGTGCCCCGGTCCGGGAAGATCCCACATGCCGCAGAGTGGCTGGGCCCGTGAGCCATGGCCGCTGAGCCTGTGCATCCGGAGCCTGTGCTCCACAACGGGAGAGGCCACAGCAGTGAGAGGCCCTCGTACTGGGAAAAAAAAAAAAAAGTAATCTCCCAGAGTTTTCCCTGTTCTTTGTTCTTGCTCATAGTAAATCTCAGGACCAAATGTCTGATTTTGATTTGTAAGTGCTTTTAGCCAGTCTTTTTCATTGCCACTTTCTCCAACATTCTTAGAGTAAGAACATTGTTTTCCTAGAAAAGTGACAGCAATTATACACGACTTGGAAGTAAACACTCTATTTTCAAGTCATGAGAGGTATAAGCTTGAAAAAATTTGCAAAACCATTCTAATTCTTCAGTGAGTTTACATTTCAATTACTGCAAGACTGAAAGACTTTAAGTAGGCCATATCAGCCACACTATACAGGAAATTATATCCTAGGAAAGCTCCGTTTTAAAAATAGGCAAAGGAAGAAAGGAAGGTTGCCAAAATACACAGCACTTTCCATTTGCTTTGATTTGAATACAGCATCTGTTTTATCAGGTGCAATCTACTATTTGCAGGCTTAAGGGGAATGGTAGTAGTTACGGTTCGAAGAAGTAAATTAATAAAAAATGTTTGCTTTCTGAAAATAATTTTGAAGTAGATATCAGTAGAATTTAGGTAACAACCAAACACGACAAAGTAACTGGGTTTAGGGATAAGTCAGATTGCACTGTGTACTCCTTAACCCAGTAGAATCAAAGCTGAGTAACTAGACTAATCCACTTAAGAAACGTACATGCTCTTGAAACACTATTTAATATTTCTTATATACTTAGAAGTCAACTCTTCTTTCTTTTTTTATTCACTCAATAAAAAAATATTGAGTACCTACTATGTAACATGTACTGTTCTAGGTACAGGAATATAGCAATTAACAAAGCAACAGAACTCTCTATGGAGCTTATCTGGTGGGGAAGACAAATGCAAACACATATAAAAAATACAATACAGATAGTATAAAAGACTATTAAAAATATAACAGGGGAATTTTAAGAAGGTTAATTTTACTAAGAAACTACCATATACAAAGCAAATTTGGATGGGATTACCATACAAGAAAACTTTGTGAGAAAAGAGTTTTGATAAAACTTCTATAAGTCAGAGGTAAAATTGGATGACTAAGTTTAGGTGAGACTCAGCAAGAAAATGATATTCAAAATTTTTGTCGGCCAAAAAAAAAAAAAATACACCAGACCATCCAGAAAAAGATTTGCTACCTTTAGTAAAACACTTAAAAAAAAAATTTTTTTTTGTCGGAAGTAAATTTAGGTTGGAAATATTTAAAGAACTGCCAAGACTATACAGAACTTTCAAAAACTTCCCATTCCGTCTTTAACCATTTTGATCACGGTTGATTTAGATGCTTATGGGTCCTGCCCCAGTACTGATTAAGCTGCCTCATTGCTCTTCTTAGAAAATATTCATACAGTTGTGGCCCCTGAAGATCTACCTTGGAATTAATCAGAGGCATATTCACTGGCTGGTTGCGAAAGCTCTTTCAACTTTTTCGTGAAGATAGAATCCTCATTTACTTTTCTAATCTGGTACCGTTCCTGCCTTAATGATCCATGTGACTCTGGGCAAGTTAATTCACTTCACTGAGCCTATAATATTCTAATATTCCTTACTACTTTATAGAGTTGTAGTGAGGGCCAGTGAGATATTGTAGTATGCAGAATAATGTCCCCCACCCCAAAGATGCCCATGTCTTAAGCCCTGGAATCTATGAATATGTCAGGTTGTGTGTTAAAGGAGAAATCAGGCTGGAGTTGGAATTCAGGTTTGCTAATCAGCTGACCCTCAGACTGAGAGAGGAGCCTGGATTACTCAGGTGAATCCAGTGTAGTCACCAGAGGCTGTATAAGTGGAAGAGGAAGGCAGAAGGGAGAACCAGAGTTGGCAGCTTGTTCCTGGCTTTGAAGATGGAGGAATACAGCCATAAGCCAAGGAGTGTGGGCAGCCTATAGAAGTTAGCAAAGATAAGGAAACTGATTTTCCCCTGTAGCCTCACCAAGGAATGTAGCTGTGGATCCATTTCAGATTTTTGACCTCAGAGACTGTAAGAGAATACACTTGTGTTGGTTTAAGCCAGTGTGTGGTAATTGTTATAGTAGCAATTGGAAACAGTAATATACAAAAGTATTTTGAAATTGGTAGGAAATTATATAAATGTAAGATGTTATCTTTCTAGTATTATATCTGCTTAGTCTCTTCAGCAGACTTGATGGCAGACAACTTGGTCACCAGGAGGTCTCTAGAGCTGTATCAAATTTCCTTGTCAAAAGCAGATTGCTGCCTTTCCTGTTTCAGTGCCTATTTTTGCGATCGCTCTAGCTCTCGTTTAATTTGTGAAGCAGAGTTGATTACCATGCAATAATCAAACCAATGCCAGCCACCTGCCTTTCTAGTTGCCTAGTTTCTCTTCAATTACTCATGATTCTGATATTCCCAAAGGGATGGTTAAGGAAACTTTTTCCAATAATAGCATTTAAGTCTCAGCAGTTACATCTTGGGGTTGAATCCCTTACTGAGGATAGCTTTGAATAGGGGAACACCTGGACATTCTTAGAAGCTTTAGCTTCTTGATGTTCTTTCCAAGATAATTAAGACTTTCAGATACCCTGGTTAATATTGTTCAAAAATGCTAAAAACTTCCTTAAAAAACGGAAAAGAACAGGCTATAGATAAAAAAAAAGGCTTTTAAATGACCCTAAAAGTGATATAATAATGCTCTGCGGCTGGAATAGGAAAGAGATACTAGAAATCTTAATGATATAAGGTTAGAAAAAAAAATTCCCTTGTTGATTTTGCTCCATCGCAGTGTCAACAACAAATTGGCCCTTGCCATTGGTACTTGCCAACAACAACAAAAAACTTTTTCCAGATTTGTAATACTGTAGCAAGATTATGTATAGATAATTCTTAACTTTGTTTATGAGTTATTCTGTAAAAGCTGTGCAAGGCAATAGGTGAAGTATATCTCCAAATAAGCATATATGCAGATATGTATGTATATCAGTACATGTCAAGTCTTATAGTTTTTTCATCAGTTTGAATAAGAATGTTAATAGATTCTCTTCCATAGGTTACATTATCTTTAACTTATGAAGCAGAATTAAAATTTCAGGGTTAGGGGGCTTCCCTGGTGGCGCAGTGGTTAAGAATCCGCCTGCCAATGCAGGGGACACAAGTTCAAGCCCTGGTCCAGGAAGATCCCACATGCCGTGGAGCAACTAAGCCTGTGTGCTACAACTACTGAGCCTGTGCTCTAGAGCCTGAGAGCCACAACTACTGAAGCTCGTGTGCCACAACTACTGAAGCCCGTGCGCCTAGAGCCTGTGCTCCGCAACAAGAGAAGCCACCGCAATGAGAAGCCCGCGCACCACAACGAAGAGTAGCCCCGGCTCTCAGCAACTAGAGAAAACCCGCGTGCAGCAGCGAAGACCCAATGCAGCCAAAAATTAAATGAATTAATAAATTAAAAAATTTCAGGGTTAGACCATTCTTATTAATCCCAAATTTATAAAATAATCTAGTAATAAAAATTTATAGACCAATCTAGTAATAAAAATTGAGTGTTGCATTAAGGGATAAAACTCACAAATCCATGTTTTTAAGTCCTTAAAAGTTAACATTAATAAAGTTAAATTGACGCATAGTAAGAAAGACTAATATTTTTATAATGGTTCTTAGACCAATACCTAAATAACACCATATTTTCTGCCCTTTTAGCATTAATTAACACATAACGGGTCTGTTTCTTTTTATTATAATTTGTTATGAATACCTTTATATTTCTTCTTGCTAACTTACCTTTTATCTTAGGAGATGGTTATTTGTGTGCCTGCTGATAATACCCTTATATTATTAAAGCTTCATTTTCAACTTGTACTTAACTTTTTTTCCCAACAAAAACATTGCACATTTGGGAAGGAAGATAGGAGAATACCTCAAGCAGAAATAGGTACACAAAGACACACAGAGGCTTACCAGTTATTGTTTACCCTGGGTGTATAAAACTCTATAGGTAAGATGGACCCAGAGTTGAGAAACATATCACCATGTACTTCAACTATATAATTAATTAGGTTCAGAAAAAGGATCTCATTTAATAACAGTATCATAGACATTTCAAATAAGGATCACTGTTTTGTCCAGTACAATTATTAAGTACTAGCCAGTTGTATACTTCCAGCTCATATTTTCGTGGTGTTTGGAAATGAAGAGCAACTCTTATTTTTATCTTTCAAAAGAGAATTCCAATTAAATTCAAATATGACACCGTAAGGCAAAGTGTTGTCTATGTACTAGCGCCAAGGCTGTGAATTGTTGCTGTTTTGCTTTAAATACAAAATTGTCAGTAATTTCAGGTCTACTGAATCTAATAATAAAAAAAAGTTGGGGGCTTCCCTGGTGGCACAGTGGTTGAGAGTCCGCCTGCCGATGCAGGGGACACGGGTTCGTGCCCCGGTTCGGTAAGATCCCACATGCCGCGGAGCGGCTGAGCCCGTGAGCCATGGCCGCTGAGCCTGCGCGTCCGGAGCCTGTGCTCCGCAATGGGAGGGGCCGCAACAGTGAGAGGCCTGCGTACCACCAAAAAAAAAATAAAGTTGAGGTTGTATTTCGTATGTTCTTGGGGTTTCGTTTCATTTTTCTAGTAATTATTTTAAAATTTTATTTTAAAAAGTATTTGTCTATGACTTAATGGAAATTATTTAAAAAGAAAACAAAAAGTCCCAAACTGGTCCTATACCACAGGTAGCTTGAGAGCCACTGTTAACTTAAGAAACTTGCTTGTTTCTAAAAACTAAAGTATGTCAGTACCATAAAACAATATTTGAAGAATTTATTTATTAATACATGGCCTTTCAAGCCATTAACAATTACTTTAAATTACTAGGACTTAATGTGGTTCCATCTCTTAAGACTGCACCAATCTTAGATCCAAGAGATAAATATATATATTAAAAGGACAGAAAAATTTCAGAGCTCAACTGAATAACCTCTCTACCTCTGCTAGGTATATTCCACCATTCTAATTAATTTGTGTATACTTTACTTCAAAATTAGTTTTATACAGAAGATAAAAAGTGAATATAAATGTTCAATAGGATGGGTTAGCTATAGAGGTTTCAGAGCCTCCCCCTACTCAAAATACAAGAACAAACTACCCTGAACAAATAGAATAAAGAATATGTTCTCTGGTCATTCAATAAGTTGGATGACAAGGCTACCATCCAAGATCCCTTGTAAAGAACCATGGCTATATATCCAAGAGAACTGAAATTAGATACTCAAACAAAGCCTTGTACACAAATGTTTATAGCAGCACTACTCGTAATACTAAAAAGCTGGAAGCAATGCAGATGTATGTCAATGGATAAATGCAGAAACAAAATGTTCTATGTGCATACAGTTTTACTCAGCCATAAAAAGGAATGAAATAATGATACATGATATAATGTGGATGAATCCTGAAAACATTGTCCTAGGTAAAAAGAAGCCAGACACAAAAGGTCACATATTACATGATTCAGTTTATATGAAATACCCAGATTCCATACAAACAAAGCAGACAGGTGGTTGCTAGGGGCTGGGGGGCAGGGGCAGTGTGACAAGTAACTGCTTAACGGGTATGTTGTTTTATTTTGGAGTGATGAAAAATCTTTTGGAAGTAGATAGAAGTAGTGTTTGCACAAGATTGTGAATGTAGTGAATGCCACCAATTGTTCACTATGAAATGGTTAGTTTTATGTTACCTGAATGTCACCTCAATTAAAAAAAGAACCACAGCTACTGATGTGCAGTTCTCAGTGTTGACTGCTTACCCCTGTTGATTTAACCACTCATAAGCTATGCTTTTGCTATTCTCTGAAAATTCCCTTCATCACAAATAGTAAACTTATGCCAGGATTTATAGGTGGGGAAGCCCATTTACCATTGAACATTATGGATAAAATTGGGAGGGAGAACTTACAGAAATGTGTAAATAAATGAATGAATAATAAAGAAAGGAAGAAAATTTTAAAGATTAGTGAAATTAAAAAAAAAACAGTTAAGGAATGGGGAAGAGGAAAGTAAAAGAGAAAAGAAACATTGATGACTGAAGAGGAAATCGTTGCAAATATAGTAGGATTCAAGAAGAAAAAAGATTGTAATTGTCAGTAGTCATGAGGTATCTATGTATTTAAATCAATTAGAAAGGGACAAAGCAACTACGAAGGAAGAAAAAAGGTTTTGGGACCAGAGAGATATTCTTGGTGTACCTATCCATTTACAAGACTAAAAAACAGACAATTTACCAACCTCTTATTTTACTGGGACTTAAAGTCTAAATGAATAAGAGATCCAATTACTCATTTGGGGATCGTACTTATTTAAATGCCAACTGACAGCAAACTATTTTTGAAACTCCACTTTGCAATTGTATTCAAAATTAGTTTTAAAAAAAGACTTAACTTTATTACATTTATATCACATTTTAAACCCAAAACATTATTCCAGCTGTTTCTAAAATAATGGCAGTTTTTCTAGTATTGTATATAATGGATACATTCAACTAGAATTGATCACTCACAAAACTATACTTACATACTCCTTCACATTTTTTGTTTTCACAGCTTTGTATGAATAATATGCAGGATAAAGCATTCCAAACACCAACCTAAAAGTAAAAAGTACAAGAGGACTAATCAAACATAATAATGCTTTTAACAGCTCATGAAAATTTCACCTAATAGAAAAGTAGAAAGTACATGGAGAACATATGACAGTGTAAATGTGTATGAAAACTTTGTGTATAAACTAAATCCACTCAGAAAAGCAAACTAAAAATACAATTTTTGTTAAACAAAAAGATGGTTTCAATATTCTAGGTAGTTTCATGGGAAAAAAAGATTTACTTTTAAAAACTGCCATTTAAAATCTTTTTTACTAATTACAAAAAATATTCTGTAGATCCTTGAACATTTGGAAAATGTACAAAATTGCCAAAAGAATAAAATTTGCCCCAGTGCTACCAGTCAGAAATAACCAGAGGCAACACTTTACTGTATGCAAATCCTACTTTTCATCCATGTGTAGTACACCTAAAACATAAATATAACATGCATGCACACACACATAATTTGGGGTAATGGAAAAAGTGGCCCTTCACTCCATTGGTTTGAGAAGCACTGATTTCTAATTATGACAGTGCTGTGAAACAATACTTGATACATTTATTACAATATATCTTAAAATAACTTAAATATTTTTTTATTGGAGTATAGTTGATTTACAATGTTGTGTTAACTTCAGGTGTACAGCGAAGTGAATCAGTTATACATATACATATATCCACTCTTTTTTAGATTCTTTTCCCATAGAGGTCATTTCAGAGTATTGAGTAGAATTCCCTGTACTGTACACTAGGTCCTTATTAGTTATCTATTTTATATATAGTAGTGGGTATATGTCAATCCCAATCTCTCATTTTATTCCTCCCCCCTTACCCCCCAGTAACCATAAGTTTGTTTTCTACATTTATAACCCTGTTTCTGTTTTGTAGATAAATTCATTTGTACCTTTTTTTTAGATTCCACATATATGTGATATCACATGATATTTGGCTTTCTCTGACTTACTTTACTCAGTATGACAATCTCTAGGTCCATCCATGTTGCTGCAAATGGCATCATTTCCTTCTTTTTTATGGCTCAGTAATATTCCATTGTATGTATATGTATATATACACACACACCCCATCTTTATCCATTCTAAAGTAACTCAAAGCATTCATAAAATGACAATCACTAATAGGACTTAATTTAATGCTCTCTGTTACAATTATTTCACCAAATTCCAGATCCAAGAGGGTGTGTGTGTGTGTCAGATATAGAAATGGCATGACACAGTTTATATGGTTTACAATTGGCATTTTCACATAACATCATGGAATTTTTTGTCTTCAAATATTAGTCTACAGTATTAATACCTTCATTACATTCCACATTGAGATTCACATAATTTATTTAAACAGTCCCATATTTATAGGCTTTTGGTTAATTGCCAGATTTTTGCTATTGCACATAATACTGTGAAAAACATTTCTATGCACACTGATATACACTTCCTGGTTGCGATATTGCTGCTTCAAAGAGTACACACATTTCTACTTATTACCAAAAATGCCCTCCAGAGAAGTAGTTCCACTTTGCATTCCTATACATTGCCAATCGTGTGTATCATCATTTAAAAAATGTTTGCCAGCTAAATAGGAGAAAAATAATTGCCTTATATGTTCTAATGTGCATTTCTGAGCACCAGGAAGTATGAGTTTTTCTCAAGTGTTCACTGGGTTTTTTTTTTTTTTTTTTTTTTTTTTTTTGCGTTACGCGGGCCTCTCACTGCTGTGGCCCCTCCCGTTGCGGAGGACAGGCTCCGGACGCGCAGGCCCAGCGGCCATGGCTCACGGGCCCAGCCGCTCCGCGGCATGTGGGATCCTCCCAGACCGGGGCACGAACCCGTGTCCCCTGCATCGGCAGGCAGACTCTCAACCACTGCGCCACCAGGGAAGCCCTTCACTGGGTTTTTGATACATGAGTGTATGATATTCTGTTGTCTACTTTTCTTTCTTTAATCTATTTTTAAAAAAGAGTATTTTAGCATAGTTTTATTTTTATAGAAAAGTTGGGAAGATGGTATAGATAATTCCCAATACCCTACACTGAGTTACTTCTATCAATAACATCTTGCATCAGTATGGTACATTTATCATAATTAATAAATCATTATTAATATAGTATTAACTAAAGTTCAAACTTTATTCAGATGTCTTTAGTTTTTACCTAGGATCCCAGCCAGGGTAGCATATTATATTTAGTTGTCTTGCCTCCTTAGGTCCTCTTGGCTGTAAGTTTCTCAGACTTTGCTCGGGAAATGATCTTGATGGTTTTTTTATACCATATGTTTCTTGTTTTCTTTTAATTAATTAATTAGGTTGCGCTGGGCCTTAGTTGCGGCTTGCAGGCTCCTTAGTTGCAGCAGATGGCCTCCTTTTAGTTGGGGCTCGCCGGCTCCTTAGTTGTGGCATGCAAACTTTTATTTGAGGCGTGCGTGTGGGATCTGGTTCCCCGACCAGGGATCGAACCCAGGCCCGCTGCATTGGGAGCGCAGAGTCTTAACTGCTGTGCCACCAGGGAAGTCCCTGATGTTGACAGTTTTGAGGAATATGGGCCAACTATGCTGTAGGAAGCCACTCGACTGGCATTTGTCTGATGTTTTTCTCATGATTAGACTGAGGTGTGGGTTTGGGGGAGGAAGATCACAGAGGCTAAGTTCCATCTCATCATATTAAGGGCACATACTATTAGTATCGCTTATCACTGTTGATGTTAACCTTGACTACCAGGCTGAGGTAGTGTGTGTTAGATTTGGTAACTTTAAGCTTACTCCCACCACCTCCATGCTGTAGTCTTTGGAAGAAAGTCACTATGCACAGGGCACGCTTGAGTGGGGAGTTGCCCTCTACCTCCTTGAGAGTGGAGTAGCTATATAAATTATTTGGAATTCTTCTGCACGGGAGATTTGTCTATTCTTCTCCAGTTATTTATTTATTCAATAATGTATTTATGTCAATATGGACTCGTAGGTTTATTTTACACTTTGGATATTGATCCAATAATACTTTATTTTGTTGCTCAAAAGCTTTGAACATTGCGACATCTTTTGGTTAGTTCCTGTGTCCCTTTGACATACCTCCATAATTGTGAGGGATTTTTTCTTTTTTTTTTTTTAGCAATTTGTTACTTTCTGGCACTACACATAATGTGCCAGGCTCATACTGTGTACTTCCGGTCGCATTCCTAGAATCAGCCACTCCTCCAAGAAGCCTCGGTTCCTTTTATTGGATGATGGTATTTAAGACCCAGATCTGGGTGCTAGGTGTGCTCATTGTTACTACAGTGTTGTTGATTTGAGGCCCTTCTTTGTCTATTTTGTATGTTAGCCAATATTTTTCTAGGTTATTGTTATCTTTCATTTTTGTTTATGAAGTTTGCTGAAATACATACTGTATTATGTTTGCTAGGGCTGCCATAATGAAATATCACAGACTGGATGGTTTAAACAACAGATACTTATTTTCTCATAGTTCTAGAGGCTGGAAGTCCAAGGTCAAGGTGTTGGCAAATTTGGTTTCTTCCTGAGGCCTTCCTCCTTGGATTGCAGATGGTCACATTCTCACTGTGTCCTCATGTGGTCATACCTTGGTCCATGTGTGTGTCCTAATCTCTTCTTCTTGTAAGAACACCAATCACATTGGATTCAGGCCCACCCTAAATACCTCATTTTAATTTAACTGCCTCTTTAAAGATCTTATCTCCAAATACAGTCACATTCTGAGATACTGCAGGTTAGGACTTCAACATACAAGTTTTGTGAGGGGGACATAATTCAGCCCTTAACACATACTGTATATTTAAGAACTTTTACATTAAATAAATGTTTCCATTTATATTAAATAAGCATTCTTACGCTGAGAGCAAGTAAATATTTATATCTCTATATAAGAGATAAAGAGAGATTTTTTAGTTTACTTACAGATTATTTGGGGGAGGGGGATGGGCTATAAATCCCTGGTGACTTTCTTATCCTTCACAAAGCTGAACCCTGTGTTTGGGGCTCGTGTAACCAGGTTAGAGGAATACCAAGTCTTCTCCTGTTGCGGGTTTTATCCTCACCACCTGGAAGCCACTTGATAAACATTCTCGCCTTACCTAACGATACTACCCTGTGAATACTATTTCACCAGAAGCCAATACCCAGACTCTGGATATGAGATTTTTAGCTGTGCCACAGAGCCTAGGGCTTTTCAGTTTAACACAGGCACCCCACAAGGCACAGAGGCTCTCCAGCTTAGTGACTTCTAAGAAAGCGATTTACCTTAGGACCTGAGGTGTAAACAAGAATACAATTCTCAGGTCTGCTATGTGTTCATCCTCACTGCAGGCCTAAGGTATAATCCCAAAGTTAGCCACCACAGTTATAGTTTACATATTCAAGTTAGCCATTTCCATCCACTTTGTATTTCCCTTGAGAATTTGGACACAATCAACATATTATCTTCCATATTCCCATGCAATCAAGTACCGCTGGATTTAAATTCAACATGAGATTCTCCATCACTCTCAGTGTATGGATCTTTGACGCCTCCTTCCCCTGCTACATCGTCCATCCAATCTGTAACTCAGTCCTGTTGGTTCTTCCTTGGTGAGCACCCACACATCCATCCTCTTTTATTTTCATATCAGTGGCCAATGATACATTTAGGCTCTTGCCATCTCATCTGACTTACTGAATGGTTTCCCAACACAGCCTCTGGCTCCAGCGTCAGATCAATCTTCCTAATATTGATCTACTCTACTACCTTGCTTAAAGACTTCAGTAGCTGGCCTCTTCACCCCTTTGCCAACAAGCCCATGTAGAGGCTCATCAGAAGTTATTATGAAAACCACTGCCTTACATAAACCATCTGTTTCAACATGGTTTCCTCAATATGCCTCCTGTATGATATTTCTACTTCAGTCCTGCAGTGTGTGCTTTTGCCTGCAATGCCTCCTTCCCTCCTTAGCCTCCCCTCCACTTCTTCCATTTTTTTCTTGCTTAATTAATTCACTTTTTTCCTTCACGATCCCACCCTCCTCCACAGACTTCTAAATTACTTTTATTGTGAATTGTAGAATTTGTCAGGATTAGTCATTTTGCCTTTAGCATATTCTATTTTATTTTTTTAAATATTTATTTATTTATTTTTGGCTGCGCTGGGTCTTCGTTGCTGCACGCAGGCTTTCTCTAGTTGCAGCGAGTGGGGGCTACTCTTCGCTGTGGTGCATGGGCCTCTCATTGCAGTGGCTTCTCTCGTTGCGGAGCACGGGCTCTAGGCGCGTGGGCTTCAGTAGTTGTGGCACGCGGGCTCAGTAGTTGTGGCTCGCGGGCTCCAGAGCACAGGCTCAGTAGTTGTGGCACACGGGCTTAGGTGCTCCACGGCATGAGGGATCTTCCTGGACCAGGGCTCAAACCCATGTCCCCTGCATTGGCAGGCGGACTCTTAACCACTCTGCTACTGGGGAAGTCCCTAGCATACTCTATTTTAGATCATTTGAATTTTTAATGTATATACAACCGACTTCCAAAATAGATAATTTTCTCACATATAGTGAGGTTTGGTGCTAGTTGATGCTATACATACAGGTGTTTTGCTTTTATTTTTTAACCTCTGTATTGAATAGAAACAGTCAAATGAACAAACACAACGTCCCTAACACCTAACTTCTGTTAAGAGTAGAAAACAATAATGTATTTCATTTGGAACGATGGAAAGATTAAATGTCTTAGTGAATAGTGGGACAATTTTTAAGGACCACCACTGTTAATATTATAATTTATTACGGCTCCAATGTGAATATTACTGGATAATTTATTACTAACATCTGTAATATTTTCTAGGTTATTTTTTGGTTCATTTTCTTTAATATTGGCTTCTGCTGGAGATGTTTGCAACCTGGGAGGTCAGGCATAAAGCCAAAGCATGAGCACACACTGTATAAAATCAAATAAAGTTTATTTTAGAAGGCCACCTACAAGATAAACTTACGGTTTATAAAGGGAGTATTTTCTACAAATAAAACTGACCTATAAATTTGAATATCATTTCAGTTATAGAGGTAGGAAGAAATAGCTACTCATTTACTCTTAGTCTTATTTCTGCCTACAGACGCGAGAACTTTGCCAAAATACTCATAATACCCTTCCCTCCCACTAAGGTAAAGTTGCCTATACGAACACTGGCTGTGTTGAAAAACACTATTTAAAAAAGGAAATAAAATTTATGGGAATGTAGTAGTGAAGACGGTTCTTATATCATTTTTCATATACGGAAAATACTTGAAATACCTATTTTCTGGACAGATGGTACGACACAATCCATCCTTCACCAAAATTGTTTTAGAGAATTATATCATGTTCAAAGGCAAGTCTAAGAAGCAACGAGTAAAAGTGCTTTCAATACTAGAATTAATGTCATTAAAGCATAAAAGTTAAACATCATTTCATAAAAAATTGATTAACGCTTTTTCCGATTAAGATTTTAAAAAGAACTTGTAGAATTTTTGTAAGATGTAGAAAAGTATAAAAAAGACAATAAAAATCACAAGTAGGGGCTTCCCTAGTGGCGCAGTGGTTGGGAGTCCGCCTGCCGATGCAGGGGACACAGGTTCGTGCCCCGGTCCGGGAGGATCCCACATGCCACGGAGCGGCTGGGCCCGTGAGCCGTGGCCGCTGGGCCTGCGCGTCCGGAGCCTGTGCCCTGCAGCGGCAGAGGGCACAACAGTGAGAGGCCCGCGTACCGCAAAAAAAAAATAAAAATAAAAAAAATCACAAGTAATTCCATTATTGAATAAACCATCTTTCTTTTTGGTAAAGATTATTCCAAATATATATTTATGTATATTTGTTATAATTTTTATCAAACTTTTCACAAGTCTGATATCACTCAAATTCTTTGAAAACCTTAGAAATGCATCAATAATAGTTAAATAACAACACTGATCAAGAATTAATTTACATTTAAACAAATTACAAAGCACTAATTCCAAGGATTTAAACTTCCTTTTTTATCTATTATTCTTGTCATTCTTTTAAAAAACATTATGAAAAATGAAGTTATACACAAATAGTATAGTATTAATAAAATAAATCCCCCTATCCCTATCACCTAGTTTTAAGAATCTTTAACAGTGATCCAGTCTTAACATTTTGGTATTATCTTTTCAAGTTTTTTCTATAATCATTTAAAAACATTATTTTGAGATATAACATTTTAAAGACTATTTTAAAAACATGTTCTAATAAATATGTTATAAAATACTAAAAACAATCAATTGACATCTGAGAGCATATAGATTTTTGTCCTGCCCTTCCACTAAATGTTACATTATGAACATTTTCTTATATCTTTAAATATTCTTTAAGAACATCATTTAACAACTATATAGTATAATATTCCTTCATATGAATGAAAATCATACGTTCCTGTATGTGTACTATTTTAATTAATGCTATGATGAACAATCTTTCTCTGATTACTAATAACAGAAATTATTTATCAACATTTTATACTAAGCAGGATGTTAAGCACTTTCTGTATATGACTTCATTTAATTCTCACAATAACACCTAGAGATACGTGCTATTTTCATACCTGTTTTACCAATGAAAAGACTGAGCCTTGGGGCTTCTCTGGTGGCGCAGTGGTTAGGAGTCTGCCTGCCAACACTGGGGACACAGGTTCGGGCCCTGGTCCGGGAGGATCCCACATGCCGCGGAGCAACTGGGCCCATGTGCCACAACTGCTGAGCCTGCGCTCTGGAGCCCGCAAGCCACAACTACTGAGCTCGTCTGCCACAACTACTGAAGCCTGCGCACCTGGAGCCGGTGCTCCGCAGCAGGAGGGGCCACCGCGATGAGAGGCCCGCGCACCACACTGTAGCAAAGAGTGGCCCCCACTCGCCGCAACTAGAGAGGGCCCGCGCGCAGTAGCGAAGACTCAATGCAGCCAAAAATAAATAAATAAATAATAAATAAATACATTAAAAAAAAAAAAACAAAAAAACGACTGAGCCTTACAGAAGTTAAGAAATTAATCCGGTGTCCATAACAGCTTATAACTTTATTGGCTAGATTCAAAGCCGGGCACTCTCACTCCAAGATCCACCCTTAAAAATCACTATTTCCCAATGACATTATCCTAGAAGGGGAATAGCTAAGTCAAACGGGCTGAGATTTTGAAGATCTTTGATATATATTGCCAAACTGCTCTTCAGAAAAGTAACATCATCTTATATTCTTACAAGGAATATATAAAATACCCATTTAAGGACTATTTTCTTTAATAAGGTAAAAAAAAAGTCAAACAGGTGAAGTAGAGTAGGAGAGTCAGTAGGCATTTTTTCCAACAGATGAACTGTGTTTTTAAGGTAATATGTGGATTAGAACAATCATGCAGTGTGTAAATTGCTATGAAAAGAGAAAAACTTCCCAAAATATTATAGTTAATGATATTAACATTTAATTTCAGAATTATTTTAATTCCCCCTAAATTGTCTTTAGATTACAAGTTCCTGCTCTAATAATAGAAAAGAATTTACATTGTAGTTTGTTAAAAGGAAGTGTTACAAACAGCTTATTGCTGATAATAAACTATATAATGCTAATACGTAACGTGACCATGCTCATTGGCACCTGGTGTTACTCATTCAGCAAATTCTCCTCATTCCACTGCATTCAGAATCATGCTCCCAAACAAAAAAAAGTTAATTATGGTGTTCTATTACATTAAAGGACAAACTCAATGAGACGAGAGATTAACTAAAATGGGATAACTAATATTAAAGAAACAAAGCATAGGATGAAAAGTCAGAATGATGAAAGACAGATGTACCAGACTCGTTAGGATTAGTCACAACGAACATAGATACCATGTACACTCTCAAAGAGCAACGTAAAATACAATACTCTCCAGGCCCTCATCAAAGAGTAAAAACAAACTCAACCTGTCTGTAATCCAGTTTACACTAAAGACCAAGACCAGTGAAATGTACATAAAATAGCCTGGCTAAGGATGGCAAACATGAAGAGGTCTCTCTGCTACTCGTTCCTGTGACCAAGAGAGAAATTGCTAGTCACTCACTGCAATCTTTTCTGCTGACCCTGGTCTCCGAATCCTTGTCAACACAGCACCAACATAAGCTCACAACAAAGGACGGAAGCTAAGTGGACTTATTTGCCTATTTTTTTTTTTTTTTTTTTTTTTTTTGCCATCCTTGTTCTAAACCTTTATTTCTGTAGGCGGTGTCACTCTAAATTTGGATCAAGCTCGACTACCAGATTATATTCCTAAACATGGTACCTATCTTCTTTGGGGGAAAATTCATTTTAACTGAGTTGTTTTTTAATATTACATTCTTGTTTTTTCTTGAAGTATATTATAAGAAACTGCCATGTGAAACCCATGGCTATAAATACAAGGGGAATAGTATTAAGGGCATTGTTTATTATACTGATATCCCTATATATGAAATTTCATGTGTGAGATTTACTTTGGAATTCAGTACAATGCAATGCTTAGCTTTCTTTGAGAAAATGATGCCCTTCCTTCTGATAAGAATTATATTATTCCTTTCCCCCCGCCCCCACTAATTGCCAGGAAGCTCATAGGCAAAATCTGTTGTTCAATATGATGGGCCTTAAGTTTGGCATATTTATATAGTACTTGTATTCACCAGATTTTTATTTTATATTTTGATTGCTATTTTTCCTAGTCTTAATTCTCTTATTTTTCTTTACATTCTAACATATACATTTGGAAAATGATTTCTCACGTAATTTGAAAGAACATAACAGAGCATAAACAAATAGTTAAAATGCACTGGGCACTGCGATTAAGCACAGAATTCAGCTCTATGGTGCCAGAGAACCAAGAAATGCATTTTTTAGTGTAGGTAGCTGTGACTGAGAACCACTGTTGGTTCCCCAGCTTAGCCACACATGAAAATATTTTGGAGAGCTTCTTTTTAAATACTGTTTTTGTTGTTGTTGCTTAAAACTTTTAACATAGGTAATCTAAAAAATAGAATAAAGTAGAAAATGCAAAGTAAAAGTCTTCTCCCATTTTGAAACAATCTATTTCCCCACAGAAGCATGGAAACAATTTCTTGGATATCTTACAATCAACTAATTTAAATATATAAAACACATTAATAGCAAAACAGTAAATACTCAAACTCCTCATTTCCTAATTATTTTATTCCTAACTACTTTGACTACATTTTGCTATGCTCTTGAAGTTATTTACACACTATCTGTATGGTGGAAATACTAAGCATTCTGTGTGTGTCTCCTCCCAGCTCCACATTTGGTGACATCACACTGGTAGCTTGAAATAGGCTATTATTGTAGGGAGTATTTACATCATGGAAATTAGCAAATGATATGAATCAGTCCCTTTGCCCCAGTTATTAAGCATTCCCAGCACACCACTGCCTATATGTGTTTTAGCCAAGGGAAACTATAGTATGTTTCTATTAGGAGAACAATGAAATACTATATGTAGAAAGAATTCACAGAATTTAGTGAAATCAAAAAGGCCGGCTATTCTGGCAATCAAGTTTATAAAAGGCTTCATGCAAGATGAAGAGAAAGAGGGCAAACGGTTTTTTGCCCTTTATCATAGTTCCAATTCTGTTTGAAGATTAGGTCTCTAATATTAACACAGACTCTGGTGAATTTTTAAAATAAAAGCAGAATCTTAAATATTAGGGAATCAGACTTCCCTGGTGGTGCAGTTGTTAAGAATCCATCTGCCAATGCAAGGGACACGGGTTCGAGCCCTGGTCCGGGAAGAGCCTACATCCTGGGGAGCAACTAACCCCATGCGCCACAACTACTGAGCCTGTACTCTACAGCCTGCGAGCCACAACTACTGAGCCCGCATGCCACAACTACTGAAGACTGCACGTCTAGAGCCCGTGCTACACAACAGGAGAAGCCACGACAATGAGAAGCCCACACACCTCAACGAAGAGTAGCCCCTGCTCTCCGCAACTAGAGAAAGCCTGCGTGCAGCAACGAAGACCCAAAGCAGCCAAAAAATAATAAATAAATAAATAAAATAAATAAATAAATAAATAAAATATTAGGGAATCCTAGAAATCCTATTGTATAACAGTAGTTTTCTGAAGTTTTTCAAAGCAGTATTCTCCCCCCAGAGGAAATCTTTCTTAGGATCATCAAAAAATAAGAGATGAATGCAAATAAATAAGAGACAAATGCAATTAAGTTGTCCTTAGAGAATTTAGCTTCCATGATTGTAGAATCCTCTGAGGAATCCTAAACCCTTGAGAACTACTTGAAAAGCATCCTCTATAAATGGCTTAGAAGCTTGCACATCTGTCTGTATATAGAAATCAACTGGGAATGAGAATCTTTGGAAGTGGGGCCCAAGAATTTGAATTTCTGAATTCTGCGTCTTCAACAAACTAAGGTGTGACAACATTAGGTTACTTTAGTCTTGGATTAAAACTGATTATGAGTAAGCAAATGTTGTCCATATGCTAAGCTCTAACTGTATTTTTAGAAGTAATGTGACTATAGGTTATCTTGACTTTTGTCAAACTCTGTCTTTACTTAAATTCTAAAATAGATGTAAGAGATCATAAGGGAAAAGAGTTGTACAGAGTAAAGTGGCAAAAATTAATAAATCTTTGAAAATAATAAATTTGTGCCTGTTTAAGGCTAAATGATTACAACTGGTACAAGGTCTGGTGATAACCCATGTATCTGTGTATATTCTTTCTAAATGAATCATTATGCCACTGTTTAAGCAGCCATCATGTAGCAAAAGTTCATACATGATTACTGAAAATAATATGTAACTTTTGTCTTATACAGATTTCAAGAAAAGATTTGTTGTTAAGAATCTCTACTAGTAGAGAATTCCCATTTAGTAAAACAAGTTAGGTGGCTTTAAAGAAAAGTATGAAAATTACAATCACGAGGAAAAAGTCAAACCCATGAGGAAAAACCCAAATCCTGAATTCTTTAACCAGTGATACAGGTTTAAAACTGCCAAGGAGAGAAAAGCACAGTAAAAAATTCCTTTGAAAGATTTTATACATGTTTTAATTATAGTCATCAAGAGCTATAAAGCTTGGAATTTTCATGTTGTCAGAGCTAAACTTCTAATTTTACTTCAGAGCTTCTAATTTCTACTCTAAAAGGAAAGCTAAAGATAAAACTAAGGGGAAATAAATCAATTCACAGTAAATCAGACTAGTATTTCATCATCCTCTTACTCTTTCCCCTAGCCACCACCTCACCCCCCAACCACCAGGGCCTACTATGTGGTAGGCCCAGACCAAAGAAAAATGTTTAAAAATAATGTTCAACTCGGGGCTTCCCTGGTGGCGCAGTGGTTGAGAATCTGCCTGCTAATGCAGGGGACACGGGTTCGAGCCCTAGTCTGGGAGGATCCCACATGCCGCGGAGCAACTAGGCCCGTGAGCCACAACTACTGAGCCTGCGCGTCTGGAGCCTGTGATCCGCAACAAGAGAGGCCGCGATAGTGAGAGGCCCGTGCATCGCGATGAAGAGTGGCCCCTGCTTGCCACAACTAGAGGTAGCCCTTGCACAGAAACGAAGACCCAACACAGCAAAAATAAATAAACAAATTAATAAACTCCTACCCCCAACATCTAAAAAAAAAATAATAATAATAATGCTCAACTCAATACAGAATATGCTATAGAACCACCAACTTTTGAGGCCTTCAAGGAACTAGGCATCCTGTGGACAGGGTTCTACAGAATGCCATACATGACTAAAAGAAGACAAAGGTCCCCCAAATCTACAGCATTCCCCAGTTTACCAGGTGTAATTTTTCCATTCTGATTGTCACTACAAATAAGAAATTCATACGTGGGGTAGATATTATTGCTCTATCTCAACAGATAAGGCTCAGAGACTAACAATCTTATGAATTAAGCACCCACTAGTGTCAAAGGCAAAACAAAATAAACATAGAACTTCTAATTTCAAAACCTGTGCTCTTTGCTCTATACCAAAAACACTTTGTAATTTATACAACGTGTAACTCATAGCAAACATCTGCAATGTTAGTAGTTGAATGAAGTCAACATTCAGAAGTTATCTAAGTAACTGTGAACTGTGACCCATCATATATAAAAAAAAGATATCTGAGACCCATTTTCTAAAGTTTTTTTAATTGAAGTATAGCTGATTTATAGTGTGTTAGTTTCTGGTGTACAGCAAAGTAATTCAAAATTTTAATATACATAATTATATATATATATATTTTCTATATTCTTTTCAATTATGGTTTATTACAGGATACTGAATATAGTTCCCTGTGCTATATAGTAGGACCTTGTTTATCTGCTTTATATACAGTAGTTTGTATTTGCTAATCCCAAACTCCTAATTTATCTCCCTGCCCCAATTCCTTTGGTAACCACAGATTTGTTTTCTATGTCTGTGAGTCTGTTTCTGTTTTGTAAGTAAGTTCATTTGTGTCATATTTTAGATTCCACATATGTGATAACATATTTGTCTTTCTCTGTCTGATTTACTACACTCAGTATGATAATCTGTAGGTTCATCCACACTGCTGCAAATGGCATTATGTCATTCTTTTTTATGGCTGAGTAGTATTCCATTGCACATATGTACCACATCTTCTTTATCCATTCCTCTGTCCATGGACATGTAGGTTTGCTTCCATGTCTTGACTATTGTAAATACTGCTGCCATGAACAAAGGGGTGCATGCATCTTTTTGAATTATAGGTTTGTCTGGATATATGCCCAGGAGTAAGACTGCTGGATCATATGGTAATTCTATTTCTAGTTTTCTAAGGAAACTCCACACTGTTCTCCATAGTGACTGCACCAATTTACATTCCCACCCACAGTGTAGGAGGGTTCCCTTTCTCCACACTCTCTCCAGCATTTATTATTTGTAGACATTTTAATGATGGCCATTCTGACCAGTGTGAGGTAATACCTCATTGTAGTTCTGATTTGCACTTCTCTAATAGCGATGTTGAGCATCTTTTCATGTGCTGTTGGGCATCTGTATGCCTTCTTTGGAGAAATATGAGACCCAATTTTTGATTGTGTACAAAGTCTACATAGAGGAGTATTGACATGTTTAATCAACATTCACATGCTCTCCATTCCTATCAAACTGGTTAGGTGGCTATACTTGGCGTGATTAAGAATTACTCATATCATCTGACCAACCCCTGACTCCTGAACAACTCTTAATTCAGAGGAACTGTTTTCTTTATTTAGCCCCTTAAGCACAGGATCTGTTAAAACCCAAACTCAGCTTTAGCCCCATCGACATTAAAGATAAGGAGAGTTCAGTTGTAATCTAAAGTTTAAAAAAGCTGCTGGTGAAGAAAAATCACATACAAACCACTTCTGAGTATGTTGAGAAAACTTCCTCTCTTAAAGTTCATGCCTCTATACAAACAAGTAGGAGATGAGTAAGAAAAGCCATAAACATGGGTTCTAGCCTGATCTCGAAGTGAAATTCCCTGAATTGAACTCAGATCTAAAATTTCTGCCAAGTCCTCCCACTGGGCATTCATATTTACTGTGCAGCCCATACTACGATCCTCTGTAGTCCGCTCACAAATGAGCATAACAACTCTATTGGGCTCCAACCAATCTAAAGTGAATTTAATATTTTGCTTTCAAATAATCTGTTAATTTCTCTCCAATATACAGAAACAGGTATCACTGATGGCATACTTTGTGCCAGGCACTGTATATTCTAGCTCTAAGGATACAACACTGAACTCCCCATTGCTTTATTTGTTTATTTATTTATTTATTTATTTGGTTGCACTGGGTGTTAGTTGCAGCAGGTAGGCTCCTTAGTTACGGCTCGTGGGCTCCTTAGTTGTGGCATGTGAACTCTTAGTTGCGGCATTCGTGCGGGATCTAGTTCCCTGACCACGGATAAAACCTGGGCCCCCACATTGGGAGTGCGGAGACTTATCCACTTCGCCACCAGGGAAGTCCCCCCCACCCCATTGCTTTTAATTATAACTAAATTTGTGATGATCTGGAAATCAAAGCAGTCTATTTTCATATTTCTTAAACCACTTCCTTCATTTCATTTGTTCACATCTTTCTAATACTTCTATTATCTCCAACTAAGTAATTTTTCCTCATGCCACTCCCTAGAGCTAGAATAATCTTCCTCTTTACTGTTGAGAATGCTCCCTCTTTTCATAGGCACTCTGCATGTTACTCTTTGATTAATGAGGTTTGGTCTTCTTATTTTGTAGAGCAAATAATCAATAACAGAAATTACAAAAATAACAACCAGAACATAAAAATTAAGCATTGTAAAAGCATTTAAAGATATTCTCTGTTGTCTTGAGGTGGTTAGCTGATCAGAGAATGTCTAAGTAGTTTCTTTGTACAAGAAAACCAGAGAGGAGGGAACTTTATGCTGTCTTGGGCAACTCATTAACAGAAAAGGAAAGCAAACATGTGCCACAAGAACTATACCGCCACCTAATTTAATTCTGACATCAGTAATTACAGCAGGGAACCAGCACGCTGACTGTTTGGCACTAGCAAGCCCTTGGGCTCTTAGGAAACACCACTCATTGTTGCAGAAACGCAGTTCTGGATGATCCTACTCCCACTCCTTTGAAGTGATACAGAATCCACCAATTCCGAAGCTGTGGCTTTTTGCTCCATAAAAAAAAAGATACAGGGCTTCCCTGGTGGCGCAGTGGTTGAGAGTCCGCCTGCCGATGCAGGGGACACGGGTTCGTGCCCCGGTCTGGGAGGATCCCACGTGCCGCGGAGGGACTGGGCCCGTGGGCCATGGCCGCTGAGCCTGCGTGTCCGGAGCCTGTGTTCCGCAACGGGAGAGGCCGCAACAGTGAGAGGCCCACATACCGCAAAAAAAAAAAATCTTACAATACTATGGTACGTTTGCACCATTAATGAACCATTAACAATACATCAGAATTAATTAAAGTCCCTATTTTATTCAGATTTGCTTAGTTTTTACATGTATCTATGCTAGGATACCATCTGGGATTCCACTTCATTTGTGACATGACATTTAATCACCATGTCTCCCCAAGCTCCTCAAAAAGTTTCTCAAACTTTATTTTTGATGACTTGATAGTTTTGAAGATTACTAGTCAAGTATTTTTTATAATGTCCCTCAATTTGTATTTGTCTTATGTTTTTGTCAGGGTTAGATTAGGGTAAGCGTTTTTGGGAGGAACATCACAAAGACGATGTATCATTTTCATGACATATCAAGGGTACATACGACATACCCTTATCACTGATAACTTATCACTGATGATGTTAACTTTGATCACTTGGCTGTAGTAGTAGTTATCAGGTAAAGTTACTAAACAGTCCCCACCAAAACACTGTCCTGCTTCCCATACCACACCTCTTGGAAGGAAGTGACTATATACAGCCTCTGCTTAAGGAGTGGCAAGTTATATGCTCCACCTCCATGAGGGCAGAGTATTTACATAAATTACTTGCAATTCTTCTGCATGGGAGATTTTTCTCTTCTCTTCCATTCATTGATTTATTAAACCATTATATCATTATGGACTCATGGATATTATACATTTTGGGTTCTAACACAATAGTACTTTATTTTGTTGCTCAAATTTTTCTAGATTTGGTCATTGGGATCTCTTCCAGTTGGCTCTTGGGTCCCTCTGATATAACCCCATCATTGTTTTTATTTGTATGTTTTTCGAGCACTTTGTTATATTGTGGCACTAAAAGATGGACCAGGCTCATACTGTATACTTCTTGTCTCATTCCTAAAGTCAGCTATTTCCCCAAGGAGCGCTGGTATCTTTTACTGGAGAATGTATTTGAAACCAAGATATAGGTGTTAGGTGTGCTCATTACTATTGGAGTATTGTTGATTCCAGGCCTTTTTTTGGTCTATTTTGTATATTAACTAATAGCAATTTTGTTTGTGAATTCTGCTAATATGAATATGTTGTATATTTGTACACCTTGATATTAAATGTTTGCACTTATATTAGATAAACCTTTCTTATGCTGAGAGCAAGTAAATATTTGTATCTCTATCTTTTGTAAAGATTTTATCTTTTTTAAAAAATTTATTTATTTATGTATTTATTTTTGGCTGCATTGGGTCTTCGTTGCTGCACGCAGGCTTTCTCTAGTTGAGGAGAGCAGGGATACTCTTCGTTGTGGTGCACGGGCCTCTCATTGCAGTGGCTTCTCTTGTTGCAGAGCACAGGCTCTAGGTGCGTGGGCTTCAGTAGTTGTGGCACGTGGGCTCAGTAGTTGTGGCTGACAGGCTCTAGAGCGCAGGCTCAGTAGTTGTGGCGCATGGGCTTAGTTGCTCCACGGCACATGGGATCCTCCCGGACCAGGGCTTGAACCCGTGTCCCCTGCACTGGCAGGTGGATTCCTAACCACTGCACCACCAGGGGAGTCCCTCTCTCTATATTTTTAATGCATTTATAGTCTGTTTTATTTGAGGGGGCAATGGGCTGTAAATCCCTGGTGACTTTCTTATCTTTTACAGAGCTGAACCCTGGGTTTGGGCCTCATGTCATCAGGTCAGAGGAATACCAAGTCTTCTCCTGCTGGGGATTTCATCCTCACCAACTGAAAGCCGCATCATTAACTCTCTGCCTTAACGATACTACCCTGTGAATGCTATTTCACCAGAAGCCAATACCCAAACTCTGGATGAGATTTTTAGCTGTGCCACAGAGCCTAGGGCTTTTCAACACATGTACCCCTCAAGGCACAGAGGCTTTCCAGGTTAGTGATTTCTAAGAAAGCAATTAACCTTAGGAACTGAGGTATAAACAAGAATACAACTCTCAGGTCTGCTATGTGTTCATCCTCACTGCCAATTTAAGGTATAATACTAAAGTTAGCCACCACAGTTATAGTTTACATATTCAAGTTAGTCATTTCAATCTACTTTTTATTTCCCTTGAGAATTTGGACACAATCAACATTATTTTCCATATTCCAATATAATCTAGTACTGCTGGATTTAAATTCAATATGATTCTTTTTTTAATGCTTTAAAAATGCCTGTTTTGTTCATAAATTATAATTATGATGATTATCTTTTGTAAAACTGAAGACCTTACAGGACATTTTGCACTAAGTTGCCATGAAGAAGTCCTGTTATATTGCCAGTCTGAAGTGGTTCAGCTCACTTGGTCTGTCCATGTGTGGCAGCAAGTTAGTATTTCTTTTCTTTCGTTTTAAAAAAAATGCTTAATTCTTCCCCTTTATTTCTATTTTTAATTGATGTAAAAATGACATACAACATTGTATTAGTTTCAAATGTATTGATACAACATGATTTGATATTTGTATATACTGCAAAATGATCACCACAGTAAATCTTAGTTAACATCTGTCACCATACATAGTTAGAAAAATTTTCTGTGGTAACTTTTAAGCCCTACTTTTTTTTTTTTTTTTTTTTTTGTACGCGGGCCTCTCACTGTTGTGGCCTCTCCCATTGCAGAGCACAGGCTCCGGACGCGCAGGCTCAGCGGCCATGGCTCACGGGCCCAGCCGCTCTGCGGCATGTGGGATCTTCCTGGACCAGGGCACGAACCCACGTCCCCTGCATCGGCAGGCGGACTGTCAACCACTGCGCCAACAGGGAAGCCCTTAAGACCTACTTTTAAGACCTACTCTCTTAACAGTTTTCAAATATGCAGCACAGTGTTATATAACTATGTCACCATGCTGTGTATTACATCCTATGACTTACTTATAATTGTAAGCTCTATACCTTCCAATCCCTTTACCCATCTCTATCACTGTATTGATCTTTGACGCCTCTTCCCCCTGCTACAACATGCATCCATCTGTAACCCAGTCCTGCTGGCTTTTCCTTGGTGAGCATCCACACGTTCATCCTCCTCTTTTATTTTCAAACCAGTGGCTGATGACACATTTAGGTTCATGCCATCTCAATCGATTTACTGAATAGTTTCCCAGCAGAGCCTCTGGCTCCACTGTCAGGTCAGTCTTCCTAATACACCTGCTGTACTACCTTGCTTAAAGACTTCAATGTCTCTTCGCCCTCTTGCCAACCAGCCTATGTGGGGGCTCATCAGAGTGTAATTTGAAAACCACTGCCTTATATAAACCATCTGTTCCAACATGGTTTCCTCAATATGCCTCTTGTACTTTTACTTGTCTTGGAGTGTGTGCTTCTTGCAATGCCTCCCTCCCTCGTCTTTCTTCTTTTCCACATGGATCATTTAGCTTCCTCTCCTTGCTTATGGGTAACTGCCATTCCAACAGTGAGAAACATTTACTTAGTTGTTTGATTCTAGTATACATGTATAGTGATTTCAGAACTGTTAACCCATACCTTCATGGGATACAACTTTATCAAGTAGAGTACAGAGCTATATACAGTTCTTTTTTACTTCAGTCATACAGCTCCCAGTAATTCCCAAAGTTACTTAAATAGGCCCCCTTTTTCCTATACTCCCTTCAACAAGATTGTTTAATATGTTTGTAATATAGTTAGATTGTGCTGTCACGTTCTACATCCCATCCTGTAACCCTCAACCTCGTAAATGCTTTTTAAAAATTTGCATATATTAAGATTCATCTTGGGGTTCCCTGGTGGGGCAGTGGTTAAGAATCCGCCTGCCAATGCAGGGTACAGGGGTTCGAGCCCTGGTCCGGGAAGATCCCACATGCCACGGAGCAACAAAGCCTGTGTGCCACGACTACTGAGCCCGTGTGCCACAACTACTGAATCCCACGCACCTAAAGCCCGTGCTCTGCAACAAGAGAAGCCAACGCAATGAAAAGCCTGCACACCGCAACGAAGACCCAATGCAGCCAAAAATAAATAAATATAAATAAATAAATAAATAATTTCACTCTTGGTGCTGTAAAATTGTATGGGTTTTGACAAGTGCATAATGTCATATATCCACCATTATAGAATCATACAGATACTACCCTATAAAAAACCCTTGCGATTTACCTAACACCTCCAACCCCTCGCAACAACTGCTGTTTAAAAATCTCTATAGTTTTGCCTTTTTCAGAATGTCATACAGATGGAATTATGTAGTATTTTGTTTTTCAGACTTGCCTCTTTCATTTAGTAATATGCATTTAAGTTTCATCCATGTCTTTGTGTGGCCTGATAGCTCATTCCTTTCAATCACTGTACAGTGTTTGTACGGATGTACCAGTTTGTTTACCCTAGTAAAGGACATCTTGGTTGCTTCCAGCACTTGGTCTGATACGAACGTTCTATGAACATTTGCATGTACGTTTTTGTGTGGACTTCAGTTTTCAATTCAGTGGCATAAATATATAGAAGCACAATTGCTAGATCTTATGGTAAGACTATGTTCAGGTTTGCAATAGTCAAACTGCCTTCCAAAGTGTCTGTACCATTTTGCATTCCCATCAGCAGTTCTTGCTGTTTTGTATCCTCTCCAGCAAATGATATTGTCAGGTTTTGATTTTAGATATTTAAAGGTACCAAGAGGTGCATAGTGGTATCTCACTGTTTTAATTTGCATTTCCTAATAATGACATGTGGGATGTAGTGCATCTTTCCATATGTGCATCTGCCATCTATATATTCTCCTGGGGTGGTATCTGTTCAGTTCTTCTGCCCATTTATTTGGGTTGTTATTGTTGAGTTTTAAGAGTTCCTTGCATATATTTTTCTCTTAGTCTGTGAGTTGTCTTTTCATTCTTTTAACAGCATTCACAGAGCAGAAGATTTTTAGTCCAATTTATGAATTTTTTTTTTCTTTCATGGACCATGCTTTTGGCATTGTACCTAAAAATTCATCACCAAATCCAAGGTCATCTAAAGTTTCTCATATATATATATATATATATATATATATATATATATATATATATATATATTTTTTAGGAGTTTTGTATTTTGGTCTTTGATCCATTTTAAGGTCATTTTGGTGAAAAATGTAGTCTTCGTTTAGCTTTTTTTTTTTTGCACAAGGACATCTAATTGTTTAGTACCATTTGGTGAAGCAACTTACTTTTAAAAGGTTCAGGAAAGTCAAGGGTAAAAAAAAAGCTGTTGTTATTGCAGTATGTGCATATGTGTATACAGAGAGAGAGAGAAATCAACTGTGACAAATTGTTAACAACAGGTGCTTCTAGGTGAAGGGTAAATAGTGTTCATTATACTCTTAAATTTTCTGTAGTATTAACATTGTTCAATAAAAAGCAGTGAAATACTTCTACAAAGAAGGTAGGAAAGAATAAAACCCATTTTAGAAGTATTTTCATTAAATTCTTTGTTTCTCAAAAGGTTACGTTTCATTTATATAAAAGACTGCAATTATGTAGAAAACTGGAACATCTAACAACTGGATTAGCTAACATACTCCTAGTGAAAAGAGTAAAAGATAAACAGTAGGAACTGAAGACAAAAATATTGAAAATATTTTAGGCTAAATTCCTACCGTAACTATGGATTCATCCATTTCTTCTTGTAGTTCAGTACGTTTTTGCTTAAATACATCCTCTTGAAAATATGTAACGAGATTTGTTTTGTTATGCTGTCTAAAATCTGTCTTTAACTAGAATTGTCAGTCCATTTATGTTTATTGCTATTCTGATACATTTAGGTTTAAATGTAACATCTTATTTGTATTTGTCCTACCTGTTCCATTTCTCCCTTTCTCTCTGTTTTTCCTTCTACAGAATGAATGAGACCTAGTTCTTTGGTTCTCTGGTTTCTAGCTTTATGCTACTAGACTGCCTATACTGGATAGACCCTTGGTGTTGTTTCCTGTCTCATCATGCCTCATGAAAACAGGAAAACCAAAAACTTAAGGTCATTAGGTTTCAGGAAATGCCTGTAAGTGAAAGCTAACCTTAGTGCTCGCTTTACCTTGCTAGGCTTTTGGCCTCCGAGCAAACTGTACTTCCTAGTCAGTTCAGTGGTATATTTAAAAAAAATAACCTAGAAGGCATTTATTTTGATTCTTAGAGGAGATCACCTTCGAACATTTCCAATCCCCAGCCATTACATATAATGGTAGTATTTTCTTTACATAATCTTGAATGGTTATAAAGTTTTTGATTGATCATGTTGTCATCCAGTATTTTATTTATAAGAATATGCATGGTCTAAATAGCTTTCATCAATGGTATATTTTAAAATGTTATTAAATAAATATTTTATCTAGCATTTTTCTTGTTCTCAATGGGAGGGCCCATCACAGTTATATTTTTGTCCACCAGACCACTGAAAATGACACTCTAAATTGCTCTCTAAATTTTCAGAGGCTTTGTTCTAAAGAGGACAATCAGAACAGTCTATAAGAAGAAAGGAAATCAGTCTCTTACGAGGCACTTCTGGGGCCAGATGACATAAGTTGAGATATGGGAGTTGCCTATATCTGATGTGAATTATGTAAATCAGTCACCTAAACTACTGCTTATACATGAGAGTTCCTAACATTATTTGATGCTTATGGTAAAAGATCTTTTCTTAAAATTGTAATCTCAAGTTCAGAGGTAGATTTTTTTTTTCCTTGAAGTGTAGAGCCATTCAAGTTTCAGGCCAAATTTGAACAATGTCAATTTCTATTCAATCCTAAAAATTTAATAGTATAAAATAAAACACTAGGAAGCTCTAATTCTTCCCCCAAAGATATATAAAGAGGATGGAAATGTGGTTCAGCATTACATAATGTTGCCACCCACTCTAGAAACAGAAATGAGTGCCTAGCAACAGGAAAGGGTCATCTCAGGAGACTGCTGATTGCTCATTGGAGCATTCTAAACACAGATGCTTTTCTATCCTTATCACTTCCAGTCCCTGCTAAACACATGCTGGTTACCTTGGATCCCAGTGCCATCTGATGAGAACCTTCCTCTTATGACAACCAATAACTGCCACTCAGGATAGCTTCTACCTTTAGGTTACATCTTTAAAAAAATAATAATAAAATTTGAAACATTAATAGAAAATAAGAATTTTGTGTGCATTTTCTTCCCCAGTAATCATATTTCTTTCAAGATATGTTAGTGTCCCTGTTGGCATTTTTCTGACTGCACCCTCTATACCCACAAGTTTTTTTTTTTTATTGTTAATTAATTAATTTATTTTTGGCGGCATCGGGTTTTCATTGCTGTGCGTGGGCTTTCTCTAGTTGCGGCGAGCGAGGGCTATTCTTCGTTGCGGTGCACGGGCTTCTCATTGCAGTGGCTTCTCTTGCTGCGGAGCACAGGCTATAGGGCATGCGGCTTCAGTAGTGGGGGCTCACGGACTTAGCTGCTCTGTGGTATGTGGGATCTTCCCGGACCAGGGCTCGAACCCGTGTCCCCTGCATTGGCAGGCAGATTCTCAACCCCTGCGCCACGAGGGAAGTCCTACACCCACAACTTTTAGCAGCAAGGCAGAATCATCTATTTCTTAATAAAGAGGTTATGTATGAGTGTGCCTAATATTACTTATGCTTATGGTAGGAGAGCTTTTCTCAAAGCAGTAATCTCATGTTCAGGAATTGTTTATATTTTTCTTAAACATATAGCCATTCAAATTTTAGAATAAATTTTAATAATCTCGATTCCTATTCAATCCTAAAGATTTACTAGTGCACAACTAGTACAAACAAAGATCCAGGAAGCTCTAGTTCTTTTCACAAAGATAAACAAAGGGGACAGAAATGTGGTTCAGCATCACATAATGTTGCCACCACTCCAGAAAGAGAAGTGAAAGCACCTTTTCCTAAGTTTCTTGGCTATTTGCATGTGTCTCCCTCTCTTTGGTATAAGGTCCCTTGTCCATTTTTCTTTGTACACTCTGAATATGAGCCAATTTTCACTTTCATATGTTATAAATGTTTTCTCCCACTCTGCCTTTTTCCACTCTCTTAATGATGTCTTTTGATGAAGAGAAGTATTTTAGTCTGTTTCAATTTATCATTATTAGACATCTCCTTTATGACTAATGCTTTTTGTGCCCTGTTTAAGATTGGTTTTCCTTATTTCAAAGTCATAAAGATATTTTTCTATATTACCTTCTAGAAACCTGCATTAACTTTTTCTCTGTAATCAGACTGGAATTGATATTTTTGAGTTAGGGGCCAAGTTGAGGGCCATGATTGTATGGATATATGGATATCCAGTTGGCATGCAACCACTATTGTAGATAACAACCTTTCCTCACTGCTCTGCAGTACTACCTTTTGTCATAAAACAAGTATCCATAATAGATGTATGGGACTCTTTCTAGACCCTAAGCTCGTTCACTGGCCTATTTGTCTATTCTTTCTCCAATAGCACATTGTCTTAATTGCTGTACCTTTGTAATAAATCTTTATCTGATTAACTCATCCTACTATTAATATCTGATCAAATGTGTCATCCCACTTGGTTCTTCTATTCTTTGCTCTTCTGTTTGAAGATTGTCTTGACTATTCTTAGTCCTTTGCATTTTCATATACATTTTAGAAATAACCTGTCGACTTTCTTCTTTTCTCTAGATATACTTACTCCCTAGGTAAACTCATCCAGTTTCATCACTTTGGATATCCACAATCTGTCAAACAATCCTCTGCATTTAACAATCATTAAAATAAATCCAGAATCTGATGACTATTACCAATCTGGTCCAAGTCACCACCCATCCCTCACTGGTTTATTAAAATAGCCGACTATTTTAATAAGCTTCCATCCTTGCCCCTTTCGTTGATTCTCCATGGTAGAGAGATCTTTTAAAATAAAAATCTGGGTCTTCCCGGTGACGCAGTGGTTAATGTAGGGGACACGGGTTCGAGCCCTAGTCTGGGAAGATCCCACATGCCGCAGAGCAATTAAGCCTGTGTGCCACAACTACTGAGCCTATGCTTCAGAGCCCGTGAGCCACAACTACTGAGTCTGCGAGCTGCAACTACTGAAGCCCTCCTGCCTAGAGCCCATGCTCTGCAACAAGAGAAGCCACTGCAACGAGAAGCCTGCGCACCGCAACCAAGAGTAGCCCCTGCTCGCTGCAACTAGAGAAAGCCCACATGCAGCAACAAAGACCCAACGCAGTCAAAAATAAATAAACAAACAAATAAAAGATAAAATAAAATCAAATCTGATAATGTTGCTCCTCTGGTCAAAACTCATCTCATTCAAGAGTAAATTCCAAAGTTGTTAACAATGGCCTACACAGCTGGCCACACTATTGCTCTGTCCCAGCCATCCTGACCTCCAGGTGCTGGGCAGGGCCCCGCCTTAGGGCTTGTACTTGGTCAACTCCCCTCCTGGGAAGCTCTTCCCCAGTCTCTGCATGGCTAATGCCTTCATCTCCTTCAAGCCTTTGCTCAAATGTCAACTTCTCCCTGAGGCCTTCCCTGATCACCATATTTAAAACTGCAAGTCACCCCTGAGACTAGATGAACAATCTAAACGAAATGCTATCCTAAACAAAATGCTTTACCTTTTAACAGAAACACAGTAAGTATGACCCATAATAACTGATCAATTTAAAATGCAAAGTTTTGTTATTTTCACATGGCCAACTCTGTCTTCCTTGTGTTTGTTAAATATAAGACAGCCCTTAAGATTAATCTCACATGATAACGGCCACAGAGTGGCAGACGCCAGCCTCTTTTGCTGGCCATCCATCTCATAGTTCTTTTCTTTCTAATTTGTAATTTTTAACGTGTGGAGAAAGGACTAGGTAAATCAAATGGTCTTTGCTTTAGTGGCATTTAACTAAACCACAGTGCACACATGTGCAAGAATTGGGAAGTTTCCTCCGAATCTTAAGAAAGTAGAGGGGAATTCCCTGGGTCCCATGGTTAGGCGCCACGCTTTTGCTGCTGGGGGGCGCGGTCGGGGAACCAGGATCCTGCAAGCCTTGCAGGACACCGCCCGGCCCCCGCCAATAAAAGGTATTGTTTCCCTTATAGCAGTTTCACCAAATGTTACTTTTGAAATTTACCCTGATTGTCTGAAATTTCTTCCTCCTCCTCACATCCAGTCACCGAGTTTCCTCCAAATCCCCTCCTAGACCTCTCTCATGCCGACATGTCTGTCCCCACAGCCCTGACACTTACCTCAGCCTTAATTCCGACCCTTCTTATTTTTCCTGGGGACTATCTGTCCTCCTCACTGTCCTCGTTCCCTCTAGTCATATCGTTGATCCTTGAACAATGCAGGGAGGGGTTGGGGTGTGGACTCTCCGTGCCATCAAAAGTCCCTCCTATAACTTGGTCGCCCACCGGTTCCTCCATACCGGCTGTTCCCATATCCCCGGATTCAACCAGCCCTGCATCACACAGTGCTGTATTATTTACTGTTGAAAAAAATCCATTTGTAAGTGGACCCACGCAACTCAAACCCATGTTGTTCAAGGGTAAACTGTACTTAAAAGCTTTCAGCTGTTTCTCCTTTGCTTTCTCAATAAGGAAACAACTCATCAGGCTGTGCAAGACCTAATTGATCTAACTCTTCTGACCTCTCTAGTCTATGCTTTTGCATCTCTGCTCCAGTGATATTGAACTCCTTGCTTTTTCCTGAGAGTCAAGTTATTTTGTTTCTGTGTGGTGGCATATTTTTCCTCTCTGACTGAGGCCTCTGAAGGCCATTTTTCTCTTAGATTTCCTTGCCTCCTCTGTAGGTGAGGAACCCCTCCCCTCTGTTCTCACAGCATCTTAAACATACTTGATGTGACACTACTAGCAGTGTGACATTGGGCAAGTCATTAACCTTCCTGCGCCTGTGTGCTTTTCTGTAATGCAACGGTAATAGGGACTACCTTGTTGTGAGCATTAAATGAGTTAAGCCATATAACAATGCTAGGCACATGGTACACAGTCCATAAATATTAGCTACTACGATTGTCCAACAATTTTATGTTCACTGACTTTCCATCTGCTGTCTGTATGTTGGCTGTTCAGTTAGGACAAAAACTGTACCAAGTTTAGCTCCACCTCCCCAAGGTCTAGAACACTCTCTGAAACATAGTAGGTGCTCAATATATATTGACAGAAAGAACAAAATAAAAAATAAACTCCTTTAGTGTACATAGCAAGGCAGGACTGAATCACTTATAGGCACAATCTAATATATGAATATAGCCTAAGCTGAGGCCAGAAAATGAAAAAGTGACAAAGTACTAAAGAAACTTAAATTGATAAAGTACTAAATATTCAACCTAACGGTTCTATAATTTTCTTTCATGGCCTTAAAAAACTGCAATGGCCATTTAGGATTAGAAAGTTATGACAGCCTAGCATTTTCTTTCAGTGGGTTAAATGTAATCATCACTTAGTTAAACATATGTGTCAGCAATTTAAAATTCTCCATTTGACGCACAAAGGTATCTTTTAATCATAATTTATTAAATCATAAAGTCAAAAAAGCAGTAACAACAACAACAAAAAGAAAGCAGTAACAGAAGTCTAAGTTCCTTCAGTAGCAGAAGTCTCAATGTCAACATACATACAAAAATGACCATATTTCCCAATGTTATATTAACTTGGATTTGTGGTTGTTTTCCTCATGTCTGACTCATTCCAATTTTGTGGAGAGCATCTGCTCTCAACTTACTTAAAATGTATTTGCTTCATTAAATTATTTTCTTTTCATGGAATGTTTTTGTTATTGGTTGGTGGTCAAAGATTTACCTTTTATGTTTTTTCCGTATTTTTTTAGTTTCCAGAGCAACACACTGAACTATACTTTAAATACCATAAAGCTTTCCTCAGGGAAGAGACACAAAAGAAAAGTTGGAGAAATTTCAGCATGTTTTAAAAACATATATACACATATCAGTTACACAGAAACAAGACTCACAAAATGAAACTCGTCCAAATATTGTTTGCTAGAAATAGTATCATAACGAATTGTGTGCCCACATTTGTCACTCAGAAAAAGTCACTTCTAGAAAATATATTCTCTTCTTCACCCAAATGTTTAAACCTGATAAGTAAGATTGTTTCCTGAGAGGTTTATTCTTTAACAATCAAGACAAGCTTTTCAGTAAGCTGAAAGTTAGCTACTTTTACTAGTTGGAATAATGATCACCCAAAAACTGACAAATGACCTATTCTTTTAACCTAGAGTAACTTTTACTTTCTTATTGACCAAATAAAGGCAACTTAACCAAATCATCCTAGAACTTGAGTCAGTTTATGAGAAAAAGAGAGAGAGAAGAAAAAAAAGGTAGGATTTGCATACAAGGAAAAAATGGTCAGTTAAATACTTAAAGATGACACCTGCAAATTTGTTTTTCCATCGTTACATTTAAGACTTTAGGTCTACTAGCACTGGAAAAAAACTGCAACGCACCAAAAACCTTCTAATGCATGAAACAGCTTTAAAAATTATTCCAAACAAAAGAAGCTTGCTATATGATCATAACATTAGAAAGATTAAGGAAAGCTGATGTTCTTTTTCATGCAGAACAGAATTGACAGATATAATAAAATGGTTTTTATTTTTTAAAGCCACTAAGTTTTGGGGGTGGTTTGTTACGCAGCAACAGATAACTGAAAGCAGCAAGGAACTGCAGGTGGCCTTAGTGGCAGCGAGCACAGACTTGGAAGTCAGAGGAGAATTAGTACTGCCTGACACATGTCTGGGGGGACACTGGTGGGCATAATGAAGCACAGAGGAAGGCGGGATCAACAGCACAAGGAACAGTCACAGCAAGAGGACTGCAGGGCTGCAGGTAGTGACTCTGCCTGTATGTGTAGCATCCTGTACCCTTGAATGCGCCCAGAGAGATGGAAGTGAGGAGCTGAGGTCTTAACCTAAGTTAGATGAGTTAGGGTTAGTAATCTATTAGACTCGGGGGTCAAACTGTTAAAGTGACCTTACTTAAGGTCCACGAGTTGGTGGACAGCATCATTTACAATAGCCAAGATACAGAATAAATGTTCATGAGCCATAAAAAAAAGATCAAATCTTGCCATATGTGACAACATGGATGGACCTTGAAGGCATTATTATGCTAAGTGAAATATGACAAATACCGTATGATTTCCCTCATGTCGAATATGAAAAACAAAAAACCAAAATAAATGAACAAATGAAATAAAAAACAGACATGTAGATAACAGAGCACAGTGTAGTGGTTACCGGAGGGGAGGGCAAAATGGGTAAAGGGCATCAACTGTATGGTGACTAATGGAAACTAAATTTTTGGTGGTGAGCATGCTGTAGTGTAGACAGAAGTAGAAATATAATGTTGTACACATGAAACAGAAAATGTTCTAAATCAACGTTATTTCAATTAAAAAAGAAATAATTTTTAGTAGAAATGGCTTATATTATAGAAACATTACCAAAAAGAACAAAGTAGAAATCTAAGACTCACCCCCCAGTTCTACTGACCAGAAATAATCAGTGATAACATCTGATAATCCAAACATCTTTCTGTGCTATTAGTAGAGAAAGAAGAGTGACAGAAAAAGTATATACAAGTGGAATACTAAAACATATGGGATTTAAAATAAAAATTCTAAATTACATTTTGCTTAAATTTAACAGACAATAAGTAAAACTGAAGGAATAAATATAATCTTAAACGTTACAAATGTCAGGGTCTACACTAATCCTTTAAGGATTATGAAAGGCTAGCGTTTCAACCCTAAATAGCACCTGTCTTTCTGCTATGAAAAATTAAATCTGCCCTGATGCTTCCTCCCATCTCCCCACCCCCACCAGATTCTCATTACCTATTTTTTTAAACTAAGACATATAACACATTCTCATATACAATATTAATGCTGTGGAAACTTTTAAAAGGCATGGAATGATTTTGATGAGTCTATGTTTAAAAATAAACATAAAGCCTCATACTGACCAATTTTACAAATGATCTTTTTAAGGCGGCATAGATGTGTACTGCTGCAAATGTGCTACTCGGCCAACCTGACAAATGTGATATTCTGCTGTTTGCTAGACTTTGTTCACATACTAGCTGGAAATATGAAATGCATTTCCAAGTCAATTTCATGAAGCACAATAGAGAATGCTGTAATAAAATCCAGATATTCCTTCCACTACATTCCTTTCCTCTAATACTTCTGTAATTCAATCTGAAAAGACCAAGTTTGTCTAGAAAGATTACTTCTTTATAGGCCACTAATGTTGCTTATTGCTTAGCTTTGGACATTTTCTAGGTAATCAAACTGCCTTAAAAATCATCAAATCACTGAAAACCAAACTAAGGATATTGTACAATTTTTGTTTCCTTGTTTTAAAATGGTAACAATATTTAGCATCTCAATTCTGTGATAGTCTCCTGACACTATTTCTCAAAAAAATCACCACGTGGTTTTCCATCTCATAACCTCTACTGTAATGGTTTTCAAACCTGGTTGCACACTGCAATCACTCAGGTAGCTTTAAAAAATAAGGATGTCCAGCCCCAGCCCAGGATCCATTAAGTTAGAATCTTTGGGAATGGGCTCTGGGAACGGTGTTTTAAAAGCTTTTAAACATAGTATAGGGCTTGGTAAGCTCTTATTTTAAATGAAGAATCGAAGTCATCTCCATGAAAATACTCAATTTATCATGTGTTCAGTTATAGTGAAAGTAATTTTTAGATTTTTAAGAGGTGAAAGTTATCACTATCAATCACATTTCTCAAATTAAATGATGGCATCAGTTTTCAACAACCGTAAAGCTATAGAACTGCTTTTCTGGTTCAAAACTGTAATTTTAAAGTACCCCACCATACAAAACTCCTTTTTAAAGGGTGAATGTTAGGAAATTTTGTCCCTTTATTGACAAATTTTATGATTAGTTTGGGGGATTAAATGCTAGCAAAACGTAAGACTCTGACAAAACAATAATGAAACAAGAATCTGGCTAGGAGTAAAAGGAATAAATGGTCATTGATTTCAGAGCCCATTTGTAGGCTAAGATGCTTTTGTTTTTTAAAATTTTTTTGTTTATCTCAGCTTCTAAACCTTTTCTTGTTTATATTAGAAGTCCCATTTTATCTGATGAGTTTCCAAACATCTTTTTTAAAAAAATTATTTTATTGAAGTTTAGTTGATATACAATGTTGTGTTGATTTCTACTGTACAGCAAAGTGATTCAATATACACATATATAATTCTTTTTCATATTCTCTTCCATTATGGTTTATCACAGGATACTGAATAGTTTCCTGTGCTGTACAGTCGGACCTTGTTTTCCAGTCATCTTTAATAAGAAACGTTCCATAATAACCCACTTCCTTTATCCCACTAGTATATGCATGGGCTTTGGGCAGTACTCCTCTTGTAGAAGCTGACTGATGATTCATTTTCTAATTTCCTCTTCTTAAGCCATTCTTACGAAATCCTCCAAGATTCCTCAATCAAATAGGCTAACATTCTTCACGTTTAAAAAAAAAAAAGTGTTAGACTAGCTGGCAATCTTATTGATGTTTCTGGGTGACTGCTGGGGTAGTACAGGAATATGGATAACTTTTAAAGTTAAATATAGTAAACTTATTTACTTTGCATTCTCAAGCTAGAAATCTCCACAGACATAATGTGCACATCTACTAGCTAATGTCTCATAATCATGTTCCTGAGGTGCTGCAAGGCTTTGAATGTCCTCCTGTAATGACCAAGTGAGCACAGCATGTGGAATGACCAGGGAGCAAGGGGACAGCCTAGCAGGCCAAATAAATCCTGGCCATCAGTGGGTGACAGATGTCTCAGCCAGATCACCCCCATAGCAACACTGACCACACAGAAAACACACAACTAAATTTAATATTTTCCGTTTCCCTCCCCTTCTATAAGTGATGCTCAGGGTGCATAAGGAATCAGAGCTACACATTAGTATAAAATGTTAATATTAGGTGTTATCTTCCATTGATAGGTTCAAACCCACCCCAGATTCTAGAACTAATGTCATCTCCTTTTTAATAGTGGGGAATTGCTCTAAAACACATAACCTAAAAGCTAAATTATTCTTGTGTAGCTATTAGGGAATTTCAAGCAATGTAACATATTTTGACAGCGACATTTTTTTGTAAATGATCAAAATGGACAAGCAACATCATTAAGAACACAAAGCAGTGGTCGTTAAGAAATTATTCTACATTTCAACATCAACACTATCTCTTAGGTCTGTCTTAAATCTAGAAGTAGCTATGTGAAGGCACATTGATTTATACAGTTTTTTTGACACTGAATTAATTTTTATAGCAATATCCCATATACCAAATGGACAGACAAGGAAAATACTGTTATCTTAAAGTAAGTGGGAAAAAAAGAGAAAGCTCTTAAGTGGCCATCTATGTACTTACTTCTAGAACCTTGAAAATCTTTTGGATAAATAAGAAAGTTGACATCTTCACTGGACTCATACCAGCTTTGAGGGGGAAAAAAAAAGGGACTAGAAACAGCCTGCCTGGCGGTTTCACAGAGGTTCTGGCCTTCTGTTCACATATCCTTCATGACAGGTGCAGTTCCTTCCCTCCCTCCATCTGGGGCCTGGCTTAGCACTTAAACTGGCCTCTACACCAGCAAGAAGCATATGGGCTGGGACAGGGGCGATATCTCCTTTCTGTTGGTATCTGCTCTGTGTTGTCTTAAGCTTGTCCCTTCAGTTACTGTAGATACCTTGGTCCTGACTCACTATTTGTGTTAAGCATTTTCTTTTTTTTTTTGGCTGTGCCACACGTCTTGCCCTGACCAGGGACTGAACCTGCGCCCTCGGCAGTGAAATTGCGGAGTCCTAACCACTGGACCACTAGGGAATTCCCCTAAGCATTTAAAAAATGTAGTAGTTGCTATAAAGAAAATATCTGACATACACTTCTAAGTCGGGGAGCATAATGAAGTGAATCAGTCATCCAACTTCAAAGTAGAACACCACCAACACCATTGTCCCAGCACCCCTTCCTCTGTCAGGGTACTCTCTGAGTTAACCCCTATCCTAAAATTCATGTTTATTATTCTCTCTTTTTTGAAAAATATGTTCCATATATGTATACATCTCTAAATTACGTATTGTTTAGTTTTACCTATGCTGGAGCCTTTAAAATGGTATTACACTAAATGCAATCATATCAGGCTGTTTTTTTTCAAAAAACACACTTTGATTGTCCTAATAGTCATCCACACTGATGCTTGTAAGTGGTATCTCATTCAGTTTTACTGCTGTGTAATATTCCATTATGTAAACAGACCGGCATTTATTCACCCATTCTCTTGTCCATGTATGTTAGTATTCTTGGTAGATTTTTGCTTTAAGACTTTCCTATAAATATCCTTGCAAATGTCTCCTGGTACACGTGCCAAATTCTACCTAGTTGTGGAATTGCTTGGGTTATAGGTTACGTGAATGATTAACACTATGAGTTAGGGCCAAATTGTTTTCCAAAGCCGCTACAGCATCTTACTCTCTGACTGGCATTGCAAAAAAGGATCCTGTTGTTCTACCCATCCTTGCCAACACTTGGTATTTTCAGACTTCTTAATTTTTGCAAGCTAGAAGGTGTGAAATGGAATTTCAATGTGGTCTTAATTTACATTTTCCTGAAAACTAATGAGTTTTGTGCATCTTTTTCCATGTCTAGTTGCCACTGGTTCATTTGTACATTCTTCTTTTAGACTGTCTATTTTCTTATTGATTTTAAAGAATTCTTACACCTTCTGACTATCATACTTTGTTAAGTTACATATGTTACGGAACTGTGCAATTTTTGCCCTGATTGGGCCACAATTCTAGTACTGGCTTCTTCTATCATACCTTCCTTCCCTGCCCTCGAGCTATTGAGGAATTGAGAAAATAGCAGTATGAGTTTCTAAATGGAGTTTTAAAAATTCTATATCCTGAAAAGGATATTTAATATAATTAGATATTTCTTTTTCACATAGATTGGCAGACAAATTTATTGCCAATGTAGTGAAAATCAGTTACCACTTGTTGAGAATGTAAAGTGAAACTTGATAGGGGTGGTGATACATGAGTGTACTATTTGACAAAACTCACTGAAATTATTATACGTAAACTATATCCCCAAAATGCTGATTTAAAATTAATAAAATAACAGGTGTAAATTATAACACAGGGAGGTGGTAGAGCACACTAAGGTCTGGTTCTAGCACCAACCTGCCACTTAGCTCTGCCACTTAGTATGTTACCACCTTGGGCAAGTTATTCATATCTTTAACCCTTGCATTTCTCATCGGCAAAGTGGGGATAACAGCAGTACCTATATTGTTATATTATAAATGTTACAGTTTTCACACTTGGGCAGGTAATCCACCGATAATTTATTTTTGAGCTTGCTGTGAAGTAAGGCTGTAGTCTCATTCTTTTTTCTGAGACATAACCAAGTTGTCACAACACTGTTTAATTATCCATCCTTGCTCACTGATTTTGAATACTACTTCTGTCATATCAGATTTCCTTATAGGCCTCATTTAGTTTCTGGATTCTTGATTGTGTTTCCTTAAGTCTACTGTCAAGCACTGCACCAATACAGTACTACACTGTCTCAATCACTACAACATTATAATTAATCTTGATATATAACAGGACAAGTTTTCCTTCCCTGTTCTTTGCTGCTATCTTATTGATTCCTGAGCTTTTGTTCTTTCCTATGAACTACAGATAGTCTATCAGGTTTCATGAAACAAACCCAAAAAATCCTGTTGGAATTTCAGAGAATTCATAGATCTATTTGGGAAGAATTGATAATCATCAACTAATATTGATCCATTATTATGAGCTATCCATTTATTTAGAACTTCTTTTATCTTTCAATCACATTTTATAACTTTATAGGTTTTTTCCCAGTGTTACAGTCTGTCTTTTAACAGAAAAATGTAATCTGTTTACATTTATTGTCTCTATTGATATTTTTGAACCCATTTCTACTATCTTTTTTTGTCCATATGTCTCCCACACCTTGTCCCCTTTATTTTGGTCTTTTATATCCCTTTAGCCTCTTTTTTTCTCTGTTGGTGTGGAGACTATAGATTATATTTATACCCTTTTAAATTACTGTATTTCTGCACATGACAGAGACCATTCCATTCTCTCCTCACCTTTACTGAGAGTGAAGGGAAAAAGAGTAAAACTAGACAAAAAGGTGAGGAAAGCATAAAAGAGAGGACAAGAGCCAGTGACGACATACTTTGAAGTGGGGGACCAAAACTGAATTCTTCAAAGGAAGAAACTGAACGCTTTCCTTCCTCGTGCTGTTCCTCCTCTTATCACATATTTCGATAGGCAGTGCCATTTTTAGGTTACAGGTTATATGATTTTCAGCATTTCCTTTATACTTCTCAGTCATTCAAGGTAACCCAGGTCTCTTTTTATTATAACTATTACTCTTAAAATGGTTTACCAGCTATGTTGAACTCATCTTACTTTTAGGTGAGTTATTTTAGTTAAAGCACTGTAAGAATTTGTCACCAGCAAACATTTAAGGTAATTGGGTACAGAATTACTGGAAGACAGTACATTTAATTTCTTTTTAAAAATTATTTATTTATTTTTGAGGTATAGTTGATGGATATTATATAAGATTCAGGTGTACAACACAGTGATTTACGGTTTTCAAAGGTTATACCACATTCACAATTATAAAATATTGGCTATATTCTCTGTTGTACAATATATCCTTGTAGCTTACTTATTTTATACATAGTTTGTATCTCTTAATCCCCTACCCATGGACAGTACAGTTTATTTCTTAAACTTAGAGAAGACCGATTGAAATAAAGTAGTATTTGCATCACATTTATTTACCATATAAAACACGATGTAGAGTTTAGAAGTTCCTAAAAAATATTTAATCATAATAACAATGCATAAACTTTGTGGGGGGAAAAGTTTATTTCTAACTTGTATATTTGAAACTTTTACTTCGCAAGGAGAAGACCAGATACCCTTTCACAATATCTTTACACAAAGCTTTCAGACCACGTTTCTCATATAGTTTTATTTAACACTTTAATATTTTTAGATTAAGATTTATACACTAGCAAGTCTCTTTTATATGGACCGAGAGGTGTATCTTTAGAGAACACTTTGTCCTATACATTCATGATCCATTAAACACCTTAAAACCATTATCATTTATATTGGCAAAATTAGCCTAGGTTTACAAAGTGAAAACTGAAAGGCCCCATATTTCAGAAAATCAGAAATAGAAACTAAGGTTGATGAAAATTAATGATTAAAAAATATAATGCAAATAAACAAACATCAAATGAACAACTGGGAAGTTTGTTCAGCAATAGTGAGATTGGTCAGTGTTCCCATAGAAAACACAGGCACAAAGCAGTGAATAACTGATCATGGCTGTAATGACACCCATCAGGCAAATATCACTAAGTTTGTTCTATTCCCATATTCTTTAAGTCAGCACTCATGGGTATCTACTGCCCATTGTTCTTGAGGGACTCTCAAATGTTAAAGAAAAAAAATCAGTTGATCCATTTTTTGTTTGTTTGTTTTTTGCGGTACGCGGGCCTCTCACTGCTGTGGCCTCTCCCACTGCGGAGCACAGGCTCCGGACACGCAGGCTCAGCGGCCACGGCTCACGGGCCCAGCCGCTCCGCGGCATGTGGGATCCTCCCAGACCGGGGCACAAACCCGTGTCCCGTGCATCGGCAGGCGGACTCTCAACCATTGCGCCACCAGGGAAGCCCCAGTTGATCCATTTTTAATGTTTTATAGTTCTAGCGTGTAAGTCTTTGACCTACTTGGTCAGGTTTATTCCTAGGTATTTTATTTTACTTTTTTGGTGTGATTTTAAAAGGTACTGTTTTTTTACATTCCCTTTCCGACATTTCATTGTTAGTACAACAAAATGCAACCAATTTCTGAATGTTAATCTTGAATCCTACTACTTTGCTGAATTCATTTATTAGATTTAGTAGTTTTTGTGTGGAGTCCTTAGGGTTTTCTATATATAGTATCATGTCATCTGCATATAGTGACAATTTTACCCCTTCCCTTCCAATTAAAAAAAAAAATTATTTATTTGGCTGCACCGGGTCTTAGTTGCAGCATGCAGGATCTAGTTCCCTGACCAGGGATGGAACCTGGGCCCACTGCATTGGGAGCATGGAGCCTTAACCACTGGACCACCTGGGAAATCACTTTTTTTTTTTTGCGGTACGCGGGCCTCCCACTGTTGTGGCCTCTCCCGTTGCGGAGCACAGGCTCTGGACGCGCAGGCTCAGCGGCCATGGCTCACGGGCCCAGCCGCTCCGCGGCATGTGGGATCTTCCCAGACCGGGACACGAACCCGTGTCCCCTGCATCGGCAGGCGGACTCTCAACCACTGCGCCACCAGGGAAGCCCGGGAAATCCCTTTTGTTTGTTTTTCTAGTCTGACTGCTGTGGCTAGGACTTCCAACACTATGTTGAATAGAAGTGGCAAGAGCGGGCATCCTTGTCTTGTTCCAGATTTTAGTGGGAAGGCTTTCAGCTTCTCACCATTGAGTATTATACCAGCTGTGGGTTTGTCATAAATGGCTTTTATTATGTTGAGATATGTTCTCTCTTATACCCACTTTGGTAAGAGTTTTTATTATGAATAGATGCTGAATTTTGTCAAGTGCTTTTTCTGCATCTATTGAGATGATCATGTGGTTTTTGACTTTTCTTTTGTTAATGTGGTGTATTACATTGACTTATTTGCATATGTTGAACCATCCTTGTGAACTTGGGATGAATCCCACTGGGTCATGGTATATATTCTTTTTTTAAGTGTTATCGGATTCAGTTTGCTAATATTTTCTTGAGGATTTCTGAATCTATATTCATCAAGGATATTGGCCTGTAATTTTCCTTTTTGGTGGTATTTTTGGTTTTGGTATCAGTGTGATGGTGTCTTCATAGAATAAAGTCAGTTTATCCACTTCACAGTTTTGGTGAAAGCGCATCCCAAATTTGGGGAGCCATTAAGATTTATCACACTTTGACAATGAAAAAGTGTCACATTAGTAGAAGCTTTAGCATATAATTTCTGTACATAATCACGCTGTTTTTTAAATGCCAAACAATGCTGTTTATTAATTATTCTTGATATTGTTGTAATACAAGGTTAATGTATTCATTTAAATATCTAAGTAGTTTTATTAAATACAAAATGCTTCACAGTACTTCATCTACGATTCTCCATAGGAAGGATACAAGTAATATAATCAAGATCTTTAACTAGCTTTCTACTTTCGCTTTCATGCCTCCAGTGATGGAGAACACACTGCTCTCATGAGACTGTCAGTCTCAATGTTGAACAACTCCAGGTGTTAGAAAGTTTTCCCTAACACTGAATTAAATTATCTTCCCTATAACATCTACCTATTGCTCTAGCCTTGCATTTCACAGTTAAGATAGAAAAATCAGTATTCCTTCTCCCATGTGACAACTCAAATTATATTAAGACAGCTATTTTGTTAGTTTTTTCCCCTACTTTTCTAATCCAATCCCTCAAATTATTCCTTGCCATATACTAGTTTTCCTAAAGATATATAAAAGAGATTGTTGTGTCCCCCTAAAAAAGATATGGTGACCTTATTTGGAGATTGGGTCTTTACAGAGGTAATCTAGTTAAAATGAGGTAATTAGGGTGAGCTCTAATCCAGTATGACTTGTATCCTTATAAAAATGGGAAATTTGGACACAGAGACAGGCACAAAGGGAGAATGCCAGGTGAAGATGAAAGCAGAGATTAGGGTGATGATTTACAAGCCAAGGAACACAAAGAAGGCCAATAAAACACCAGACTAGGAGAGAGACATGCAACAGATTCTCCCTCACAGACTGCAGAAGGAAGAACCCTGTTGACACAAGAATTTTCTTTTGTTTAAGCTATCCACTTGGTGGTACTTTGTTGTAGCAGCCCTAGAAAACTAATACATTACTCAGAAATGTGACATGACAAAAGGTTAAGGAAATTTTCCACAGCCAAATTGCTTCGTTTTCTTTATGAGTGAGAATAATTCTTTCCTAAAATGGACGTATCATTATTGAAAATATTAATGCTCTCAGCAATGATATATTTGAATACATTCTGAAATTATACTCTGAATTTCTGGCTAGCACAAGTCTATTATGTTTAGATTTTTCCTATGACTTTCGTTTTCACGATTTTTCTTTGGTAGCTCTGCTTTTGCAGAGTTGATGACACTGTTAATAGTAAAGGAAGCAACATACTTGTAACCTTTGGCTCTGTATTCAAATCCTCATCTAGGACCAGGAAAACTGTAACTTGTAAACCACATTTCATTCATAAATTTAGAAAAGAAGGACTATAAGAGTGATATGCAGAATATGTGATTATAAAAATTATTTTCAGGGCTTCCCTGGTGGCGCAGTGGTTGAGAGTCCACCTACTGATGCAGGGGACATGGGTTCGTGCCCCGGTCCGGGAGGATCCCACATGCTGTGGAGCTGCTAGGCCCGTGAGCCATGGCTGCCGAGCCTGCGCGTCTGGAGCCTGTGCTCTGCAACGGGAGAGGCCACAACAGTGAAAGGCCCGTGTACCGCAAAAAAAAAAAAAAAAAAAATTTTCAAAGTGTACTGTAACAGCGATTTTCATCAATGTGGGGAATTTCTCTGTAAATACTGAAATAGAAATTAATTTTGAAATAAGTAATAAAAAATTATGACAGATTGATCAGCAACAGTATTTTATATAGAAAATTCTTAAGCGATATCCTAAGATGCTTATGAATTTCCATATATTATTATGGCCTATAATTTCTCCCATAGAAGCAGCAAAGGGTAAACAACAAAGCCATTTTCCAATGGGGATGCTGAGCAGACTGTATCTGGTAGAGGACCATTCCAAGAGAGCCAGGCAACACCTGGAGACACTTTTGGCCCTTAAACCTGTGTGGGTGCTACTGGCGTCTTGCGAAGAGAGGCCAGGGATGCTGCTACACTGTCTACAATGCACAGGACAGCCCCCACAAGAAAGAATTATCCAGTCCAAAATGTCAATAGTGCTAGGTTAAGAAACGCTGACATATTTAAAGGATCTTCAAATGAAATAAAAGATACTTTGAATATCGATATGAATAGCTGTATAATATTCCAACATTAGCTAGTCTGCTCTTCAAATAATCTTTAGCCATGGTTAAATAATTTCATTCCAACTGCTACTGCTGTCTCTGTCCACAGTATCTTAGTGAGTACGCCATTTCACCAGATTTTTAGTCATAGTGGGCTCTGTAATTCCAACATGACTGAAGCTGGTAAATTTACTTTAGTAATAGAGGTAAATACGCTTAAACCCTTAACAGACAGATTTGTAAAAATAAAGACACTTATAACAATAATTTTTATCTTTAACCTTTCAAGTAACTTCAAAAAATGCTATGAAAGGGGTAGTTTAGGGCAAATGCAAAATCAATGACATAGAAATAAGCTCATGTTCTGCTAACAGAGACTGAGCAGTAATCTTTTTCCATGTGATAACCAAAACAGTAATATCGTATTTATTTAAGACATTTAAGTTACCCACTTATGCTATTATTATTGTAATGTACTGTTTAAACATTTAAATCTATACTGAAAGAAGAGAATATAAAAATCTCTACCCTAAAAGGGTTAAAAAAATCTAGTGGAAAAAGAAATAGCTAATATAGCAGCAGTGACAAAAAATGGACAAAAGCAAATTGTTTCTGAAATGAAGGCTAATAAAGGAATCTTGTTGGAAGTTCTGGCCTATGCAATGAAAACAAGACCCAATAGTTTAGGATGTGTTTTCTGTCTTAAGCAAAAATGACCTCTTTCAGGACCTTCACAACAAATTACATGTTTAAGATTTTTAACTTGTCCAATTTCCTTGAAAAAATCATTGCTCCTATTTTCCTTATTTCCCATGGTCTAAGAGCAGCAAGTATCCTATTCCTAGACAGAACTCATGAACATTTACATGATGGAGCTCATCAAAACTGGTAAATAAAGTTAAAATCTACCTTAACCTAATTGAAAGAAACTATTTTAGCCATCATTGAGATTTTACAACCATTTAAAAATATTTAAAGCACATATGAAGGAAGAAAAATATCACTAGTAAATTGTGACTGCACTCAAAGTTCCCAAGGATTTAAAAATTACTCAAGATCTTTTTCATTAATCCTGTCATAATCTTAACCAACACATACACGAAGTGTAGAAAGAGGTTGCTTTTGTAACAATACATTTCAGAGATGATTGCTGGCTTCGACTAAGGTAACGTAAGTAAAGGCGGTGAGAACTGGGTGGATGCTGGGTATATTTTGAAGATAGAGTCAACAAGATTTACTGTAGTATTTAATGCAGGGAACAAGAGAAAAAGAAGAATCAAGGAGGATGCCAAGGTTTTTGGCTTGAACTACTGAAGGACTGAGTTGTCATTAATTGAGCTGGGGCAGGCTGCCAAAGTCAGATCAAAAAGGAAATTCAGGAGTTCAGTTTTGGATATCTTAAGTTCAAGATGACTTCTAGATGTTTCCAAGTAGAGTTAAGTAAGCATTTAAAAATGTATATGATCATGAGTTCAGCAGAGGTCTGGGTTGCAGATATAAATTAGCAAGAGTCCTCATAGGTGTGTAGATAGAAGAGAAAAAGGTTTAAGAACTGAGCCCCTGGACACATCAACTTTAGGGCATGTGGAGGAGCGTGGCAAGGGAGACTGGGCAGGGAGTGGCCAGTGAGTTACGAAGAAAACAAAAAAAGCAAGGTTTCTGGGAATCCAAGTGAAGACAGTACTACAAGGAGAGAATGAGCAATTGTATGAAAAGCTGCTGCTGAGTCAGATGAGGGCCAGTTTGGCCACGTGGAGGTCACTGCTGACTTACAGAAGGGTAATTTTAGTGGAGTGGTCGGTGGCAAAGCCCAAACGGTAGGGGTTCGAGAGTGACTCAAAGGAGAGGAAGTGGAGAAACTGTGTATAGACTATTCTTTTGAGGAGTTTTTTGCTTTAAAGAGAGGGAGAGAAATGGGTAAATGAGATGGAAAGTATAGTAGGCTGAAAGTTTTTTTTTTTTTTTTTTTTTAAGATGGGAGCAATAGGGGCTTCCCTGGTGACACAGTGGTTGAGAGTCTGCCTGCCGATGCAGGGGACACGGGTTTGTGCCCCGGTCCGGGAAGATCCCACATGCCGCGGAGCGGCTGGGCCCGTGAGCCATGGCCTCTGAGCCCGCGCGTCCGGAGCCTGTGCTCCGCAACGGGAGAGGCCACAACAGTGAGAGGCCCGCACAATAAAAAAAAAAAAAAAAAAAAAGATGGGAGCAATAATAGCATGTTTGCATGCTGACAAGAAAGATCTAGCAGAGAGGGAAAACAGATGAAGTTGGAAAGAAAGGGGAAAACTGCTGGAGTATGGTTTTTTAGATATGTTAATTTAGACTCTAAAGATACCCATTAACTATAATGGAAGAGGATCAATTAAAGAAAGAAGACTTAGGTTTTACTAGTACTGCCAAATAATAAAATTATGGTAAAAGGAAAATTAAAATGTGTTTAAGATGCAAAAAGGGAAATGCAGATTTATGGAATTTAAAAGGAATTCTCCAAATTTATCTAATTCTATATGAGAAAGTAGTGCTAATCAAATATCTGGAGTAAATACTTTAGAAGTGAAAAAGAAATCACAAAGTAAAAAATGAACAAGTTGAACTGTGAACTGCGTTTAAACTGTAAACTCTCTATATAAGTAAAAGTAAAATATCTAGAGAGAAGTACGGTTAGATTGAGAAACATACTTGCATCAAATAGGATTTAAGGTTAATTTCTTTATTATGTAAGGAGCTCAGACAAACAAGTAAATTATTAGCTAACCAAGAGATAAATGGGTAAAGTGCATAAAGATTATTTGCACAATATGTGATATAATAAATATTAGAACAAATATTAAACCTTGCAAATAAGAAACAAAATGCAAAAGAAAACAGTGAGATCTGTTATATTCATTAGGAAAGTATAAAAAAATTAAAGCCTCCTAGTCTGGCTACACTGTCATAAAGACAGACTCATACATTGTTGGTGGCAGTGAAAAGTACTAATATCCTTCTGGACAGCAATGTGGAAATCGGTATCAATGGTCATAAAAATATTTATAGCCTTTGACTCAGAAATACTCCTCTTGGATACTATCCTAAGGAAATACTAAAAAGTATATATGAATGATGTCCATTGCAGCACTATAATTACATTGTAGCATTACCTATGATAATGAGATATTAGAAATGATCTAAAAGGAAAATTAAAACATAGAAGAATGGCTATGAAAATTATGAATACTGGCCTGATCAAATAGAACATATAAGATTTCAGAGCAACATAGAAGATGCTTACCATATAACAATTAATGGCAGTGTAAAAAATATTTTACTATACTCTTAATTACAAGTATGTCACCTACACAAAGAGACAGAAAGAAAAATGTAAATTGAAAATAGTTTAAACATTCAGTATGCTGGGACTAGAGTAAAATACGTTCTTCCTTGTTCTAATAACAACTACTAACAGTTACTGAATACTTACCATCTACCTGATGATGGAGAATGGACATTATTGTATGCAAGCACATTTAATCTTATGGGGTAGGCTATAGCCAATACTAAATGGCAGAGCTGATATTTGAATTCAGGCAATCAGTCTTTAGTCCTGATCTTCACCACAATCTATGCTGTATACACAAATTAAGAAAAGGTAGAAAAATGGGGTTTCCCTCAACCTCTAAGAATCATGTTTTAAAAGGTAAGGTTATGGGTATCACATATTGTATCACATATAATATCATTTGGTAGTCTCAGATTACTATCCCTTAATAATTGCTAACTAACCTTTCCATTTTGCCTGTAAAATTAAGGTAAGTTGATTTTAAACAGACTGAAAAAAAAATGAAAATCCTCTCATAGCATCACAGAATGCTACAGCTGTACAAAACAGTTTGGAGGGTCTTCACTGGCAGTCCAGTGGTTAAGACTTGGCCTTCCGATGCAGGGATGCGGGTTCAATCGCAGCCAGAAAACCAAAACATAAAACATAAGCAATATTGTAACAAATTCAATAAAACCTTTAAAAATTGTCCACGAAGGGCTTCCCTGGTGGCGCAGTGGTTGAGAGTCCGCCTGCCGATGCAGGGGACGCGGGTTCGTGCCCCGGTCTGGGAGGATCCCACATGCCGCGGAGCGGCTGGGCCCGTGAGCCATGGCCGCTGAGCCTGCGCGTCCGGAGCCTGTCCTCCGCAACGGGAGAGGCCACAACAGTGAGAGGCCCGCGTAACGCATAAAAAAAAAAAAAAAAAAAAAAAATTGTCCACGTTAAAAAAATCTTAAAAAGAAAAAGATTTTGGAGATCATCAGATCCCTCTACCTCTACAGAGTAAGAAACGGAGGTCTACTATCAGTGACAGGTTGACTCAAGGTCATTCAGCTGGTTAAAACAACCAAAGCTAGTTCTAAATTCCAGGTTCCCAATGATAACAATAATGAGAATCATAGTCCAATGATACTTCTTGCTATACCATCTTACTCCTCTCCCTTGTTAAAAAAAAAAAAAAAATCTATGTACATATTACGTTTTAAGGGCACAACAAATGCCAAGCACCATATTTGGTGTGTTTTAGTTAAACTAATTTAATCTTTACAACAGTTTTAAGGAGGTAAATATAACCATTTTAAGACAAGAACAATGAAGCTCAGGTTTCGTATGTTGCCCAGGACCATGCAGCTATTAACTGGCATCCAGGTCTGATAACCAAGTCACTGCTCTTTCCAGAAATGGTCTGCCACAGGGCTTGGGGAGAAAGTGCTCATGTACACAGGGAGCTCTGGTTAAAGAGGGTCCTTATGTTCCCTGCACATGCCACCAGAGGTTCATGTTGAGAGAACTGTCTGATCTTTCTTCAGGCTGAGGATTAGCTGGCTGTTCCAGTAGATTAGAAAGAATGTAGTTAACCTATCTGCTGGTGTGAAAAAGGTTTCCAAGTTTGTGTAAACCCTGGGGGTTGATCCTTTGTGCTGTTATGGGTGATCAAGGGAGTAGAAAACATTCAGTGCTTAGAGAGTAGGGGCAAAATATAATGATGGTTATATTCCCTACAGTGGCCCCTCCCGTTGTGGAGCACAGGCTCAGGACGCGCAGGCTCAGAGGCCATGGCTCACGGGTCTAGCCGCTCTGCGGCATGTGGGATCTTCCCGGGCCGGGCCACGAACCCGTGTCCCCTGCATCGGCAGGCGGACTCTCAACCACTGCGCCACCAGGGAAGCCCCAAGTGCTCTTTTTTAATATGCTAGTTGTTCAAGGGCTCATGAAATACATTTCCAGACACCTGATAAATACCTTCCCATGACCTTTTCTCCCTCACTATTTTGCTCCCTTTCCTTTTCCTCACACTTTCAATTCTGTAGGTTCTAGCATTGCGGGTTTTAATCCTCTCTCTCCAGTTAGGGAACCCCTTAAGTGGTCTCCCCATTTTCAGAGTCTCTCCATTCACAACCATCTCACACAGGGAGAGAATCTTCTAAAGCAAGGCCATTGCTGCCTAATAATAGCTATCAATTCTTCATGAAATTCCTTGAAAACAGGCCCCAGCCTACCTTTCCAGCTTTCTCTCTCCTCAGTCTCTTAAGTCCTAGGTAACTCATTTGGGCTTTCCCTCCTCTGTTCTTTGGCTCACAGTGATCCCTTTATCTGGAATCCTCTCCATTTTCATCTCTGGCTGTCGAATTTCGGTCTGTCCTTTAAGGCCCATCTCAAATGTAATCTCCCTTGCTTTTTCTGATTCTCCAACCAGATATATTCCCTTCCTTGTCTAAACTCTATAGCTCTGGGTGTAACTCTTAGAAGACTTGACCTGTACTGCAGGTATCGGTGTATTCCAACTGGCAGTTCCATTAAGATCAGTTATGTGTTAATAACCTCTGTGTTCTAGATAGCACCTAGAAAAGACACTCATACTCATAGTTAATGATCAAAATCAAAAATCTGATTTTCAGTAATGAAAACTAAAAGTGCTTCACAATTTTCTGTCAGTTAAAGAACTGGTTAAAGGAACCCAGAGAATAAAAAAAAATGTCTTAATGGGATACTTGATTTCCTAGGTGCTGACACAACAACTGATAGACATCTTCTAGGTCGGGAAAGGTATGTCTGTGTGATGAAAATGTAGACTCAAAGAAGGCCCCAAAAGGCTAAAAAAAAAATCTTAAGACATCTTTGCTATGCTTTCATTTTTTGAGTTTTAGTTTTGTACAGATGAACATGGGACACTCTGAAGCTTTAAAGCTAAAAGCTATACCGAGGAAGAAAAAACTGATTAAGACAATCAAATAACACATTTTGAATACTACTGTAAGTCAGGTTAAACAGGGCTACTAAGCAATTAATTCACTCTCCAAAAAACACAAAAAAAACAAACAAAAAAACCCAACAGAAAAATTAGCTCCTTTTCCCCATTGAGAAATAAATTAAAAATCTGGTAATGCTACTTTTCCCACATTATAAAGCTAATCAGAGAAGCCTACCACCTCACAAAAACATTTCATAAAGGTACAGAGATAATACTACTCCTACAGACATCATGATTAATGAATCCACGGGCCCCTGGCTGTAACTACGTCATTGTTTACTTCGTGACTTTTGTTTTCGAGGAGGGGGTTAAGTCAGGGAGGATGGGAGGAAATTAAATTGAAGCCCAACAAATACCTTTACAGAGTAAACACCACAACTCAACTAATTTTTTTCTTACGGGCCTGTAGCACTTGTTGGTAAAAACACAATGAACCGATAATTTGAACAAAGGCAACAGGCACCTGCAGCCTCTCAATCCCTTTGCAAATATTTCCACTAAGATAGGGCCAAATTCTGGGATCTGGACGAACAGGCGAGTGTCACCATTCAATAATGAGCTCCTTTCTCGATAAGCTGTAAACCTCGAGGCACCTGAGACCCTTCCCAAGGATCTGAGCTGGGAGCGGTCTCGGATTTTTAGACAAATCTCTCCTCCTACCACACGTGATCAGCCACCCTGGGAGACCCGCAACGCACGATACAAAGGCTCGGCGCTGCCACGGCATCCTCAGGAGGATCGCGGAGCCTCCCGCGCTCAGTTTCTGAGGAGCCTGCGCAGGGCGCCGCCGCCAGGCGCGCCGCTCCCGGGCCCGCAGGGCGGTGCCGCGCAGCGCGGGGAGCGGGAGCGGGGAGCGCGCGCCGCCTGCCCTGCGCGCCTGCCCACCCAGCGCCGGGGAGCAGGGCAGACGAGCTGCACGCAGCCCGGCCGCGCCGCAGCCGCCGGGCCCTCCGCCGACGCAGGGAGCCCCGCAGCGACGTGGACTAGGGTGAGGAGGCCGAGGGCTCCCAGACCCCGGGCAGGCCTGAGGCCAGGCCAGCCCACCCCGCCCAGGCCCCGGCCTTGCCTTCTCCTCCTGGCTCCTAGCCCCCCCACCCTTCCCCCGGGCCTCGCGTGGGGGGTTCGGGGGCGTAGTGAGCGGCACTTACACCACGGCTCTGGAGATGATCCAGGACACCATCTTCCCGGGGGCCTGGACCCCACCTCGGGGGCGGGTGGGCGCCAAGCGTGGCGGACCAGGCCGCCAACGGCAGGCCGCGCGCTCGCCGGCTCCTCGCGCTCCCCGGGGCCGCGCTGGCGCCCTCGGGAGCTGGGCCCCGTGTCTGCGCGCGGCGGCCCGAGCTGCGCTGCGGTCGGTCCCCCGCCCGTCCCCGCCCGCCGGCGGAGCCGCCGCCGAGCCAGCCAGCCCCGCCCCTGCGCTCCGCTGATAGGCGGCGGCGGCGGCGGCGGCGCGTTGGCCGAGGCCAGGTCTGGGTTGCCGGGCTCCGGGGGCTGGGCTGGCGAGACCCCGGCCCGCTCCGGATGGCGTTGTGGCTCGGTTATCTGGGCTCTCACTTCTCTCTTCCTGTCCCTTCTGTCCCTGGGAAGTCCACCTGGCTTGGGGGTCGTTGGGGGGGGGTGGGAGGCGGAGGCTGAGGAAGGGGACGTGTGGATAGGGGTTGTGAGTGCCTGTGTGAAAAGCAAAATAGTAGCAGGAACTCTGTGTCCGATAGAATCCTCTAGACCAGGCCCTAGATTCTGGAGAGGAGAGATTTTGAGATGTGTTTAGCCACATCCGGTGTTCTCACTGTTCACTGAGGCCCTGGACGTCCTCAGAGTACCGCATTTTAAGGCAAACGTCGGGAGGATCTTTGCACAGGCCTGTGTGTATCAGGAGTCTTCTGGTGCGTGGTGCAGTGCAGGGAGGGGCAGAAGGAGGAAAGCATTGGATTTCAAGTTTGCAGTAGTGGGTGTATAGATACCACTGTTCCGGGCCTCTTAAGGCAACTTTCCATCACAACATCTGCAAAGCCTGTTTTACAAACACACCTCTGACCTGCTAGATATTCAAAGTAAAAGTTGGGCCTAGGATTCCTGACCTGTCATGCTATTTACAGCTGTCTATTTTTGGGGAGGTTGGATTACTGCTTACACCTTACAGCTCTTTCAGGTATGATAATTTCAGGAGACAGAATTTAAAATCTGATTTTTTTTGGTGGCAGTACCAAGTCGAGAAAGTGATCTTAAAGTTTAATTATCATCTTATTTTTTTTTCTGTTAAGACGATAATAAAAGATAATTCTGGTATTCAGATGGTACGAAGAATAAAGGATGAAATGGGCGCTTTAAGCCTTATTTGAAAGTTGAAAGCCCCAGGAAATATAACAACTTATTTTGTGACCATACTCTAATTTATTCTTTTTGTTCCTCAGTTTCCCCATAGTAAAAAGAGGCTGATAATACTACAGCTTACCTCCTGCCTTCCAGGGGTGACATAAAGCATGCTAAATACATGTTTAGAAAGTTCTCCCACTTGCTTGGGAGAAAATCAAAAGCAAATATAAGATTGTCTTGAATTCTTTTAAGGTCCCAGATTCAATACATTTAATAATATTTTCATTATTTAAGGAATGAAATCAGAAACTGCTTTCTGCTCTTGGGTTAGGTTCTTTTGCTTATTTACCCATATTTAGAAAGTATATTTTAATTTCAGGGATCTCACTAATGAAAATTTGCATTTGTTCAGAATCTTATTTTTGGCCATTATTCAGCATTATTTGGGGATCACATGTGCCACATAAGCACCAGTTTTCTGGAAAATTCTCTTGCCCAGTAAAACTCAAAGTTACTTGAATGGCATTCAGATTCCTCCATGAACAGGTCCTGAAATGTTTTTTACAGCCTTAATTTTTACTGTCCTCCCAACCTCTAAAGTACCCTTTCCCTACCATTTTTCTCTGAACCAAGCTGTATTTTCACCCTCAGTGCCTATGCCTAGACTTCATTTTTTCTTTAATGATTTGCCTCCCATTCTCTACCTGTCAGTTTTTCAGTGTGCTCTGCCATGAAGATGTCCTTGATTTTCATAGTTATTCATAATTTTCTCTAGGTCCCCAGAATTTATTACTTGAATATCTATTTAATACCTGTGTCATTCTGCTTTATATAATGGTTATGTTTTACTTATGCCTAATCTACTGGATGATAAAATGTTTAAGGACAGGTATGGTATATTAGTTATTTGTGTTTTCCTAGTGTCTAGAATAGGGTAATTGCCCAGTAAAAGTTCAAATAATGATTTTTAGTACAGTCACTCTCTTAAGTATGAAAACTTTATGAAATTTCAGCCTTGAACAGTGGCAGTCTCTTAAAGCTGTCTTTCTTGCCTTCTTATTTTGGAGGGGTCATCATTCTGAATATTATTTCACTGCATCATAATACACTAATGCTTTCAGGGGTTGTTGAGATATATAGGACTGCTCACTGCTCTCTGAAATGTCTGTAGGCTGTTGTGTGTTAAATTTCATCCTGTATGCTTGTTATATCTTCAACCTCCTCCACATTCGTGTCACTTTTTGCTGCTCTCAATCTGCAACAGCCCCCTTCTTCACATCTCAATATGCCGTGTGTTGGAAACCACCTACCCTGTGCTACAATTTGTGGAGTCAACCTTTTACAACTCAGAGCCTAGGTAGTGTTTATTCCCATTTTGTACACTGGAAACTGAGGTTTAGAGAGCTCACTGAATGGACAAATAACGCATAGGTGATAGAACTGGAACTCTAATCCACGCTTCCCGAGTGCTCTTTACATTATACTGTGATAGTTGAATTGTGTTTAAGGCAGTGGGTCCAGATGGGGGTTCCCTCTAGGAGGAAGTTGGGAGGAATTTTTGGGGGGTTGTTGGAGTGATTGGGGCTAACCACTAGCATTTGATGGGTGGGGGCCAGGGATGCTATATATATATATATATATATATATATATATATATATATATATATATACTCTTTGTAAATGCATGGGCTGTCCTGGACAAAGAATGTTCCCATGTCCTGCAAGGTTTAGGAATATCCTGCCTGACATTTGTGTAATACGTGTAATTATATGAACCTGGAACCTCCATTTTACATATAAACCATGGGTTTAACTGAGACTGAATTTTCCAGTGTCTGTGTCCATGCAGCTGCTGTGCGAAAGAAAGATTTGTTTCGTTCACAACTTAATCAAGAGTTGTTTACAGTTTTGGAGAATTGCATCACAAACTACTTTGCATTCATAGCTGTCATGGTTAGCTACTAATTACTCTTGTATGTCTTCTAGTTCAGTTTTGTTTCAAGATTAATATATTGAAATACATATTATCTTATTTTAAATGATTTTCATTTCGCTTTTCCATTCATATTTTATTTAGGATACGTGGGTTTGTTTGAAGTCTGTAGGGAGATTGTTTTAAATTTCATTTCAGGGTGATAAAGCAGAAGATGCAAAATATTTTATGAAAGGGGGACATCAAGCCTGATACGGTTGAGAACTCTTAGCCTAAACAAAGAGTAATTTCATCTGAGGAGAAGTCTCACATGGGAAGTACCCAGATTTTAGTAGTGGGTGTATAGTTGAGATTTAGTAGTACGTGGCCATTAGGTAAGTGCTTCATGGTGTAAGACAAGGCTCTGGAGACAGTGGGAGAAAAGGAAATACATTACCTGCTGCCTTTTAAAGTGTGGTCTCTTTTGGTGTACTTGAGATCATTTCTTGTTTACAAGATGGAAAATTGTTTCTTTAAATACTAAACTTAATTGATTTTTAAAAAACATATATTACTAGTATTCATTTGAGCACTTCCGTCATTGTATTCTACAAAGACTTTTCTTTGGGTATTGAGTTTAATCATGGTGGGATGCAGCATATTTAGGGCAAAGGACATCAGGAGACCTATTTTAATTGCCAGTAATGTGATATGTGGCAGGTCGATCTGTTTCCTGTTAAATGGGGATGATAATGTTATGATGATCCAATGCAAGGGGTTTTAAAAACTAAGGGTAATTAGACTATTAAAAAGAATTGGTTTCTCTTCTGCATTTTCACTTAGAGTTCCTGGGAGATATGTGGATTATGTGTCTTCTACATGTTAAAGGAGTTTATTTATTAGGAAAAAAAAGAGAGTGGGAAAGTATCTAGGAGAGCAGATAGTGAGAGAATTACAGGGTACAGAGATAGTATCTAATCTATATAATTAATGAGTATGCCATTGAAACTAAATACTAGGTCACCTGCAGTTTCTGTTGGAGGAGTATTTTCAAGTGCTTGAAAATATTTTTATTTATAGAAAGGCTAAAATGACTAAATGAGTCTACCTTTCATAGTTGTTTAGAAAATAGTGTGAGGGAGAGGATCTTAAAGAGAATGACTTAAAAGACAAAACCTGTTGTTTTTCCATCTGCTGCCAGATGAATGTTTTTTGTCTTAGCCAGTTTGCTTTATGGTATTATGGTTACAACAGAGGTCAAATTTGGCAGATGACATTGAAATCAAATTATAAGAAATAATATTGAAAATAAAGTAATTGGATTGCATTAGAATAGAAAGATTAGATTCTTTTTTTTTTAACATCTTTGTTGGAGTATAATTGCTTTACAATGGTGTCTCAGTTTCTGCTGTATAACATCAGCTATACATATACATATATCCTCATATCTCCTCCCTCTTGCGTCTCCCTCCCACCCTCCCATCCCACCCTCTAGGTGGTCACAAAGCACCGAGCTGATCTCCCTGTGCCATGCGGCTGCTTCCCACTAGCTATCCATTTTACGTTTAGTAGTATATGTAAGTCCATGCCACTCTCTCACTTTGTCCCAGCCTACCCTTCCCCCTCCCGTGTCCTCAAGTACATTCTCTACATCTGGGTCTTTATTCCTGTCCTGCCCCTAGGTGAAAGATTAGATTGTGAATTAAGTATTTAGTTACTAGCTAACATTCCATGAAGAAAGCAAAATATGTCTGTGATGGCTGGATCTAGGGAACACATATCAGGTTCTTATACATTTGAGGTAGCAGCTTTGCTTACAATGATTACGGATTTAGACATATTTGAGGCACTTTTACTATTCATTTAAATCATAGTTCCCAGTTTTGAAATCAAGGTAGATCTATGATTTTGGGTATTGTTCAGGTGCATATGGGGGTTGTTATGATGTCATTTACAGAGAGCTGAAATATTTGATAATTCTGTTATGTCTAGTAAGCAGAACTTTAAACAATTCTCGTTGATGTTTTTGAGTGGTAGTTGAAAGCACCCGGAATAAAATGCAAAAGGGTGAACAATGAAAAGTTAGTCTGTTAGTCTTCTTTTATCACCTGTCTCCAGCTATCCAGTTCCTTTAGAGGCGTATCTCTGTTGCCAGGTTTTGTTTTGTTTTGTTTTGTTTTTTGGCCAAGAGTAAAGTCTAGAACGAGACCCAATTGTATATAGGTATTTAGTCTAAGATAAAGGTAGAATATTACATCAGTTGGGACATGATAGATTTATTTAGTAAATGATTTTATGACAGCCAGCTAGCCATTTAATAAAATCTGAAGAAAAAGTAGTTCTGGATGGATAAGAACTGTAAATGTAAAAACTAAAAGTACCATGAAAGTATAAAAAGAAAACGTGAAGGTAATAAAATCATAATAATAATGGAAAGCCCTCTCAGAGCATGCCATAAAATCAGAAACCAAAAAGGCAAATTTCATAGACTTGATTGCATAAGAATTTAAAACCCCTATGCCTTCAAAAAACAATATAAATAAGATTTCAAGACAAATGACAAATTGGGGAAAAACATTCGTAAAACCCAACAAAGGTTAATATTCTTAATATACAAAGCACTCATTAAAAAAAGCATTAATTAAAAATGTGTCTCAACACTCAGAATCTCTGGTTTCCAGTCAGGGATGTAAGAAGCAGCTTAGGAGTTGCAACTCTAACAAGTAAAAAGCTGAACAAACTAAAAAATCAACAATTCTTCTTAGATGCTTCAGAGAAGTAAGGTCATAGGTCATAGGATAAACTGCTGTCTCCCAAATTTGAGAAACAGGCAGATATGGAGAATCACAACTCACTGGAGTGGAAACCTCTGCAAGAACCAGTGCCAGGGTAGGAAAACCTAAACTGTAATTGAATCTGGAGGCTCAGTGTGGACAACTCTGAGAGTTAAAAACTGCAAGAGAATCCAGTCATAGGAGCTCTACCTGATCTTCACAGTTAGTATTGAAGAAAAATTCCCCCTGCTGGAAGCAGGGAAACGAAAAAGAAACCATTTTGAAATATACCAGTGCATCTGCTCTTCTTAACAAAGTATGCCCTCGGGAGAAACTATTTCACCAGAGCCTAACCTAACTGGCGGAAGGGAAATACCCCACACCAGCCAGCTCTAGTCTTCCACCGGGGAGGGGGGAGGGGAGGAGGGAAAAACCCAATTTGAGCCCCTCTAGCCATACACGTAGGGGAAGGGAAATACATAACTCCTGCCCCCTCCAGCCATCCTGTCCCATCTAAGGGAGGTGGGAACTGAGAAGCATTGGTGAAGTTTACAGTCCAGAGGTTTAGGGTCACTGGAAGACTGAGACCTAATCATAGGACTATAGAATGCTCCCCCTTCCCCACCGTACCACTACTTTACCACAGTTCCTTTTACCCAGTGCTTCATGTCTGCCTTTCAACAAAAAATTACAAGGCATCTAAAAGGCAAAAAATCCATTTGAAGCGACTGAGCAGTCATCAGAACCAGAGTCAGATGTGGAAGGAATGTTGGAATTATCAGACCAGGAATTTAAAGAAGAACTATGATTAATATACTAAGGGTTTTAATGGGGAAACTAGACAACATGCAAGCATAGATGGACAGTGTAAGCAGAGAGGTAGAAATTCTAAGAAAGGATAAAAAAGGAATGTCCCTTCTAACCATGGCTTTTTGGCATCATACTGGAAGTCCAACTTAATGCAATAAGATAAGAAAAGGGAAAAAAATTATACTGAATGGGAAGAAATAAAACTCTCTTTGTTTGCAGTGTTATTTCTACATGATTGTGTAAAACATCAGGAGTAATTGACAAAAAGATTCTTGGATTATAAGTGATGATAGCAAAGTTGCAGGATACAAGATTAATATAAAAGAGTTAATTGCTTTCCTATATGCTATCTGTGAACAAGTAGAATTTGAAATTGAAAGCACAATATCATTTACTTTAGTGTCCCCCCAGATGAAAAACTTAGGTATAAACCTAACAAAATTAAGATGTATTTGAGGAAAACAATACAACTCTGATTAATTCCCTGGTGGTCCAGTGGTTAGGACTCTGCATTTCCACTGCTGGGGGCCCGGGTTCAATCCCTGGTCAGGGAACTAAGATCCTGCAAGCCACACAGGGTGGCACAAAAACAGAAACAAAAACAAAACCCCAAAACTCTGAACGAAATCAAAGACTAAGTGGAGGGCTTCCCTGGTGGTGCAGCGGTTGAGAGTCTGCCTGCCGGTGCAGAGGACACAGGTTCAGGCCCTGGTCCGGGAGGGTCCCACATGCCGCGGAGTAGCTAGGCCCGTGAGCCACAACTACTGAGCCTGCACTCTGGAGCACGTGCTCCGCAACGAGAGAAGCCACCGCAATGAAGAGGAGCCCCACTCGCTGCAACTAGAGAAAGCCCGCCTGCAGCAACAAAGACCCAACACAGCCAAAAATAAAATAAATGAATTTGTTAAAAAAATAGAAAATGTCTTTAAAAAAAAAAAAAGACTAAGTGGAGAGATATTCCACGCTCATGGTTAGGAAGACTCAATAGTGTCAAGATGTCAGTTCTTCCCAACTTGGTCTGTAGGTTCAGTACAATCCAAATCAAAATTCCAGCAGGTAATTTTGTAGATATTGACAAACTGATTCTAAAGTTTGTATGCTGAGGCAAAAGACTCAGTAGTCAACTCAGTATTGAAGAAAAATAAAGTCAGAACTGACACTACTCGACTTCAAGACTTGCTATAAAGCTACATTAATCAAGACAGTATGGTATTGGTGAAAGAATAGACAAGTACATCAGTGGAATAGAATAGAGAGCCCAGAAATAAGGGCATACAAATATAGTCAACTGAACTTTGACACAAAGAAGCAAAGGAAATACATTGGAGCAGAGATATTCTTGTCAACGAATAGTGCTGGTACAACTGGACATCCACGTGCAAAGATGGATCTAGACATAGACCTTATGGCCTTCCATAAAAATTAACTAAAAGTGTATCATAGACCTAAATGTAAAATGCAAAACTCTGAAACTTCTAGAAGATAACATAGGGGAAAACTTAAGTGGCCTTGAATATGGCAATGATTTTTTTAGGTATAACACCAAAGGCATTATCCATGAAATAAATAATTGGTAAGCTGGACTTCATTAAAATTAAAAGCTTTGCAGATGAATAGGCAGAGGACAGAGGATTTTTAGGGCAGTGAAACTATTCTGTATGTTGTTACAGTGGTATAAATATGTCGTTATACTTTTGTCCAAATCTATACAATATACAATAGAGTGGATTCTAATGTAATCTGTGGACTTTGGGTGATAATGATACGTCAATGTAGGTTCATCAGTTCTAACAAATGTAACGCTCTGGTGGGGATGTTAATAGTGGGGAGGTTGTTATGTGTGTGGGGACAGAAGGTATATGGGAACTCTTTGTCCTTTACCCTCAATTTTTTTTTTTTTTGCTGTATGCGGGCCTCTCACTGTTGTGGCCTCTCCCGTTGCGGAGCACAGGCTCTGGACGCGCAGGCTCAGTGGCATGGCTCACGGGCCCAGCCACTCTGCTGCATGTGGGATCTTCCCGGACTGGGGCATGAACCCGTGTCCCCTGCATCGGCAGGTGGACTCTCAACCACTGGCCACCAGGGAAGCCCCTCCCCTCAATTTTTGTGAACTGAAAACTGCTCTAGAAAATGAAGCTTATTAATGAAAAAAAAATCTTGGTAGGAAAAAAATGCACAAATATCAACACATAATTTATAAAAGTGGTGCAAATGGCCAGGAGAAACTGTAATCCTAACTGATTTACGAATACACTTGGTCCAAATTCAGAACTGGGTCTTGTTCAAGAAGCATAGTTGAACCCCAAAAGTTATTAAAAAGGAGTTCCATTTTTTCTTCAAAGAGCATTAAAGGGAATTTAATTCATAAACCAGATTATTCTTGCAAGGTCTTTTCTCCTCCCCATTTCTCTTACTGCCCTGGGGCTTCTTACAGGTCACACTCTAAAGCTTTTTCCTCAGATCCCAGCTAACAAGATCACTTCCCCCCAACATTTCTTACTTGTTGCCTTTATTGTGTTGGTCAACTTAGTATCAGCAAGTCATTCCTTTTTAAGAAAGAAGGAAGTGGAAGGAGGAGGGCCGTGGACATTCACATGTTAATCAAATTTTCCATGTCATACTAAGAAAATGTTTTCAGTTTCACTGATTATTAGGAAAATCCAGATAAAAATTTTCTTTCTTATTGCCAAAGTGTCAGATAGAGTATTATTGCTTAGCTGTTGGTGAGAGTGTGTGGTACTCCTAAGTCCCTATTGAAATTTTTTTTGGAGAAATAGTACATGTTTATATGTATGTTATATTTACATATTTGTAGGTGACAGGCCTTTAAGTCCTCCTTCTACGAATTTATCCCCGGCCTTTTAGTTCAGTCTGTGTGAGTATGGGCCCATCAAGTATATATTTAAAAGGTTTATTTTCATCCTCTTTCTGTTACGTTTTCAAAAGTGACTCCAATGTATATATCTCAAAATTGTTTGTGCAACCTGTGTTCAAAACCTATGATGGTTCTTAAAAGAATAATAGGTTCCAGTTTCTATTCCAGACCAACTAAATCAGAATCTCTGGGTATGGCCTAGGGATCTTTTTAAACAAGCTCAACATAATTAGATATAAAATTAACTATATGATTAAATAATTAGAGCCATTCTTTCGGGCTCTCAAGTTTGTGAACTTCTGCTCTGATCAAGCTCCAATCCCATCCACCCTAACCCTGGAAGGACTTGAGTGGAATATTTGTCAATCCTTAATTCTTTGAATTTCAGTTCTCCTTGCCTTACCTTGAAATTCCTTTATATAATTTACCACCCTCCTTTTTTTAAAAAAATATTTTATTCCTGGTTCTAAGAAATCATGTACCCCTTGCTAAAAATCACTCGAAGGAGCTCTTCATCTTTCTTTCACAACTCCTTCCAGATACTCTGTGGTCTTTCTTCCTTCTCTCCTTCCCTAACACCTTCCCTTCTTTACTGCATCCTATTTTTGAGACTTATCCTGTTGTTACTTGTGGCTGTAGTTCATAGATTTCCACCACTATGTAATATCCATCATACGTAGTATATACAATATATTTTTCATTCCAAATAAGGATATTTTGGATGTTTGAAAAACTTTTTTTGCTCCAGCTGCTTATGTTAAGGTTTATCTAAGGTGTGTGATATGTAAAACATCACATTTAAAGCATAATAAATATCATATTTTAAAAATTGTAGATATGTTTATGATTGTCATCCTTCCTACTAGGTTTTAAGCTTCTTGAAAGCAGGAGTTGTCTAACACATCTCATCGTGCGTTACCAACCTTACATATAATAATAAATATTCGCTTAACTGAGTTGAATTTTGTTCTTTACTGTTCATGCAGCACCCTCTTAAAAACCCAGTTTTCTATAAGCCTCAAATTTCACAAGAGAGAACTATTGATAAGCAAAATACTTAGCCATGTTGTAATACGTGAAAATCGCATTAAAAATTTCAGCAACTTGATCAAAATAAATATGAATTAGCAGGATAATGTCAAGAATTCTTAGTTCTTATTTGACAATTTTAAATTGGTACATTCTTGAAGTCTTTTAAAATATTAAGCTATCACTTTAGTTTCTCTTTCTAGAGATGGAAATAATGACCTCTAGTTAATTGTGTGATATTTAACTAGTGTTTACAAGCAGCTTTCATTTCTCCGGTCTAGAATAATAGGGATAATGTTAAAAATTCTAACAGAAAAAGAGAAAACTGGTTATATTTTTAAACATTAAGGAATATTTAGCTTTATGATTAATTTTATTATAGGACTTGTACTATTCTTTTAATTTTTATTTTATATTGGAGCATAGTTGATAAACAATGTTGTGTTAGTTTCGGGTGTACAGCAATGGCCTTGTACTATTATATTAAAAAAAAAACTGTTGCTAATAGGGTCGTATTGGTACTATGTTGAAAAGTTTCTTGAAGGCAGCGCTCTCATGCTTTTTATTCACCTGTCCTGGGCCTGGCACATTGGCTTCAGTTCACGATAAGCACTGTACTAAGGAGCCTGGTTTTATGATCCCAACTCTAGCTCGTTATATGATGAGACCTGAGCAAGTCAGTTTACTTCACTGGACTTCCGTTTCCTCACCTGCAAAATAAAGGTAAAACTTCAGACTGCTTGCTGTTGTTGTTTTTTTAACATCTTTATTGGTGTATAATTGCTTTACAATGGTGTGTTAGTTTCTGCTTTATAACAAAGTGAATCAGCTATACGTATACATATATCCCCATATCTCCTCCTTCTTGCGTCTCCCTCCCACCCTCCCTATCCCACCCCTCTAGGTGGTCACAAAGCACCGAGCTGATCTCCCTGTGCCATGCAGCTGCTTCCCACTAGCTAGCTGATTTACCTTTGGAAGGGTATATGTGTCAATTCCACTCTCTCACTTCATCCCAGCTTACGCTTCCCCCTCCCCTTGTCTGCAGTTCCATTCTCTACGTCTGTGTCTTTATTCCTGTCCTGCCCCTAGGTTCTTCAGAACCTTTTTTTTTTTTTAGATTCCATATATATGTGTTAGCATAGGGTATTTGTTTTTCTCTTTCTGACCTACTTCAGTCTGTGTGACAGACTCTAGGTCCATCCACCTCACTACAAATTCAATCTTGTTTCTTTTTATGGCTGAGTAATATTCCATTGTATATATGTGCCACATCTTCTTTATCCATTCATCTGTCAATGGACACTTAGGTTGCTTCCATGTCCTGGCTAGTGTTGTGATCAGAAAAGATACTTGATACGATTTCAATTTTCTTAAATTTACCAAGGCTTGATTTGTGACCCAAGATATGGTCTGTCATGGAGAATGTTCCATGAGCCCTTGAGAAGAAAGTGTATTCTGTTGTTTTTGGATGGAATGTCTTATAAACATCAATTAAGTCCATCTTGTTTAATGTATCATTTAAAGCTTGTGTTTCCTTATTTATTTTCATTTTGGATGATCTGTCCATTGGTGAAAGTGGAGTGTTAAAAGTCTCCTACTATGATTGTGTTACTGTTGAATTCCCTTTTTATGGCTGTTACCATTTGCCTTATGTATTGAGGTGCTCCTATGTTGTGTGCATAAATATTTACAATTGTTATATCTTCTTGCATTGATCCCTTGATCATTATGTAGTGTCCTTCTTCATCTCTTGTAATAGTCTTTATTTTAAAGTCTATTTTTTCTGATATGAGAATTGCTACTCCAGCTTCCTTTTGATTTCCATTTGCATGGAATATCTTTTTCCATCCCCTCACTTTCAGTCTGTGTGATTCCATTGCTGTCTGAAGAAGGGGGCAGGAGGTCTTTGCACCTGCTAGTGTTGGAGGATCTCCTGCAGAGGTGGGGGGTGGCTGTGGCTCACTGCAGGGACAAGGACCCTGGCAGCAGAAGTTCTGGGAAGTACTCATTGGCGTGAGCCCTCCTGGAGTCCGCCATTAGCCCCACCAAAGAGCCAGACTACTTGTTTTTATAGGGTTATTAAGGTAATCCTTTAGACTGCTTGTCTTCATAGGATTATTAAGAGAATTAAACAAGGTGTATGAAATCCCTTTATAAGCTGAACACTGTGATGGGGATATGAGATATTATTTTTAGATTAGTAAAAATCTAGCACAAATATTCAAGACCACCTTTTAACACTGAATGTGGGAGAAGCATACTGTCATGTATGGGAAAAAGTATTTGCAGATAACCACGGCCCAGGATAATGTGCCAGGCAAAAACGTTTATTGATTTTGAAGAAGTTCATAGGAAAGGGAGAGATTGCTCTGTTTGGGGGAAAGGACTCAGATGCTTCGAAAGATGATTCTTTGGTAGGGTCTTATACTAGTAGAAAAGAGAGAAGAGAACACAGGCAGGGAGTCTTGAAAGTTCAGTGCAATGCTGGAAATCAAGTAGAAATACTGTATTAGAGAAGTGGAGCCTGGAGTGTATGTCTGTCAGTGCCATACTATCTATAGGCTATGAGGAACCCTTCCAAGGACTTTAAGCAGGGGAGTATTGTTAGATGGGCCTTTGTGATCCTTCATCAGGGTGAGCGATGGATTTGAGGAAATACTGGAGGCAGGGTGATCAGTCCCAAGGCTATTATGTTAATCTGGGGGGAAAATGATCAGGGATTTAACCAAAGGCTCTTAACTTGGGGTATACAAATTAGGTGTTCCTGGATAGAATTCAGGAGGCCGTGAACTTAGAAGGTGAAAAATTGCACTTTTCCCCACTACACCTTTCCTGAAAGTTAGCATATCCTTCAGCTATGAATGTAGGAAACAAACGACAGGAATATTTGTAGTACTTTTAACTTTTTGTCAATAGAAATCACAAATATTTTCATATCCCGTTAAAATCGTTGCAGGTGTCTTGAAATATTACTTACACCACACGTCGTTACTCTGAAACTATGGTAGTTATTAGGTCTGCTCTGAGGTCTTATTATTGAATGAGTTGATAAAGAATCACATATAGTGTTACCAAATCACATTTTTTTTTTACTGTTTTGATAACTGTATTTCAATACAATTTTTTTTTTGTAATCCCATACTTAAGAAATTTCTTAAAAAACTAAAACATTATTTTGATTCCAAGTTTGATTAGACTACTAAAGGGGCTTATGACACAAAAAGATTAAGAACTCTTGGTAAACTGAGGCAGTGGCTCTTCCAGAATGTACTGGTACTTTGCCATTTTTGGCAAGTCACATTAACAAGTTTGAGTCACTTTACTGCTCTAGAATAAAGTAGTTGAACTAAATGATCCATGAGATCTCTTCCAGCTCTAAAATTCTGCTCTTGACTTGCCAAACCAACATTTCCATAGCCTGTCCCATCTCACTAAACTACATCACTCTCCAGTCAGTACATCAAGTGAAAAATGTAGGACTTATCCTTGATTTCTTTTTTTTCTCACCTGTCCTCACCTGTCTTCTCCAAGTTCTCTCATTTCTACTTCCTAACCTTCTGAATCTCTGTACCTTTCTCTCTCTACCACCTCTCTCAGCTGGACTACTGCAAGCCCTCTAATGGATCTTCCTATTTCTGTTCTTCACCTGCTATAGTCTGTAACCTGCATAGCAACCAGAGGGGCCATTTTAGTACACAAATGATAGGACTTTGTAAAGCTTAAGACCCCCTCCAATGGCTTTCCTTGCACTTGGATTAAAAACCCTGGGTGAGCTGGCCCCTGCTTGTCTTTCCAGCTTCATCTGCTGTCACTCTCCTCCTGGCCCCCTAAGCTTCAGCCACACTGGCCTTTTTTCTGTTCCTATAAACATGTCATCCTACTTTCTGTCTTAAGGTCTTTGTATTTATTGTTCCCTACTCCAAAATGAGCAACTTTCCCCTCCGTATTGGATTCTTAATGCCATTCAGATTCCAGGGAGCCTCCTTCATTGATCACCCAATCTAACATAGTCACCTAATCACTCCTACATCATCCTATTCCAGTCCTCTGCAGTAGTACTCACCACTGCTGCTGTTCTTGTTTTCTGTGTCTCCTCTACTTAGAACGTAAAGTCTGTTAGAGCAGGAACATTGTCCTGTTTTGCACTTATTATATTCCCAGTACCTAAAAATAGATGTTTATTGAAATATTTTGTATTATTTCAATACATTAAGTCTTAGTCCGTGAGTATTTCGGACTACACTAATTACTATGAGAATATTCAAACTAGTTGCATTTTACAACTCACAGGGGCTAGTGTTAGCTTGAAGAGCGGAAAAAGTGTCCAGAGCAAGTAAAATGGGGAATGAGAAAGAGTTTATAGTTATTGACGATTTGATAATGTCATTATATAGGAAATAAAAATAATTCTAAAGATTCCAAGGAAGTGAATCATAAGTTGTTTCATTCAGAGAGCTGGGGATGGGGCGGTTGTGAGTCAGCTGTATAACATCCTTTAGGATTTTCATTGGTTAACTCTAGCTAAAAAAGTACAAATGTAAATAATGACTTTATACCTTGGGTATGATTTTTTTTTAATTTAATTTTATTTATTTATTTTTTATACAGCAGGTTCTTATTAGTTATCTGTTTATACATATTAGTGTATATATGTCAATCCCAATCTTCCAATTCATATTAATAGTTTTTTTTTTGGCCGCACCACGTGGCTTGCGGGCTCTTAGTTCCCTAAACAGGGATATAACCCAGGCCCTAGGCAGTGAAAGCACAGAGTCCTAACCACTGGACCACCAGGAAATTATGGATATTAAAATTTTTGTTCACAAGCTGCCCATAGCATTTTATGGAGTGTGTGCCAACCAAAATCAGCTATAATATTATGGTCATTTTAGAATGTCATGGTAGAGTATGGCTTGTAGCAGCTCAAGTGGAACTAGCAAGGAAGCAGAAAAGGGAAAAGACAGCACTTATGAGACACAAGCATGTGAACTCTGGTGGAGTTAGGTACTTCTTAGTCCATCAGTATGATCCAGATCCCAGAGATGGAGGCCAGGATAGAGACCCAGTGATCATACCCTAAGCAGCTGCCAGGAGGTGGTCAGTAGTTGAAGAAGCAGAGCTAGGCAATTGGACAGAGGGTAAGTCAGTCAGCAAGTAGTGAGGAGAATCAGAAAACAATTGCAGGAAACCAGGTAAATTAAAGAATTGTCCAGGGCTTCCCTGGTGGCGCAGTGGTTGAGAGTCCGCCTGCTGATGCAGGGGACGCGGGTTCGTGCCCTGGTCCGGGAAGATCTCACATGCCGCGGAGCGGCTGGGCCCGTGAGCCATGGCTGCTGGGCCTGCGCATCCAGAGCCTGTGCTCCACAACGGGAGAGGCCGCAACAGTGAGAGGCCCACGTACCGGAAAAAAAAAAAAAAAAAAAAAAGAATTCTCCAGGATTCATAGCAAAGAACGAAAGTTGAGTCAACTTCAGCTGCCTTTATTCAGCTCATCCTAGTAACTGAGAGCTAATCTCACAGTTTCCTAGGCCTGCCAGTGGTAATAAAAAGCAGCTGGTGGGTTATGAGTGTGAGATTTGGAGGGAGGAAGAGACTGGAGTAAGGGTGGAGCAGACATATTTCTGGGGTAGAAGCGTTTGTTCGGCAAAGAATCAGACGTTGTTAGATCCATCTTAGATCGTTGAGGTCATTTAGTCCATCGTTTCCCCAGATTTTCACACAAGATATCTCTTAAATTGTTTTCTCATTTTGAATCCCATATTACAAAAATATTTTTCCTCAAAACCTTTGATTATTAATGATTTGCCTCCCCATTTTTTTTTACCAAAGACTGTAACTAGAGCAGCATATGCTATGCATACTGAATTGACGTTAAGTTCAACTAAAGGGAAAAAAACAAACTACAATTTTAGCTACCTTGTATGGCATTTACAGTTAAATGGTTTAATTGGTTGTTTCATGTAGATTTTTCAAATATTAAAAATAACCTATGGCTTTTAGAGGTTGAGAGCTTTGGAGCTTGGCCATTGAAGCCCTAAATTTATTTCTCACGCCCTTTAACTTGAAATCTTTGTCACTTAAGAGTATGTCATTTTGCATAGGGTACTTAGGTCTAAGACTTAGTTTCCCCATTTGCAAAATGAGTATAATAATAGTATCTACTTCAGGAGGTTATTTTGAGGATCACGTGAGATAATGCTTTTAAGCACTGGCATATTGCCTGTTACATAGTACAGCTTCAATAATTATTAGCCATTATTCTATTTTTATAATTGTTATTGCTATTTGGAGCTATGCAGCTCATATTCCTGGGATTGTAGATTTTGGTTTCAAAGTTTGATCTTTTTATCCCCAGGAATTGATTCCCTCTCCTTTAACCCCAGGAAAGATGGAATTGAGAAAAGAATTTATTATATTGGCAGCTGTGACTGGAGGGGGAATGAAGAGCTGGCAGGTTTGTAAAACCTCTAGCCTTTTCAAAACAACAGCTGTGCTCCATTCACTGAGCACACAGCGAGGGGAAACAAGCCTCAGCTTCAAAAGTAAGTGGATTATGGAGGTGCCGTAATGAGCTGCTGCTGATGTTTTAGAGGTTATCTTATGTTGAAGTAAGGAGACAGAAGGGGTGAGATTTGCAAATTGACAAAATTTGTAAAAATGATGCTCACCTTAAGTGTTTTTCATGCACTCCATTTTATTGCAACACATTTCATAATGGGAATCTATGAAAATGAATGTACATAAAGTAAAGTATATTTCCTTGATAGCTGTTGGATGTTATTTTAACATGGGAAGAAAAATGTTTCCCTTAGAAGTTGTATTTCAGTTCATTGCAGCTCTATTTACAATAGCCCGGAGATGGAAAGAACCTAAGCGCCCATCATCGGACGAATGGATAAAGAAGATGTGGCACATATACACAATGGAATATTACTCAGCCTTAAAAAGAAATGAAATTGAGTTATTTGTAATGAGATGGATAGACCTAGAGTCTGTCATACAGAGTGAAGTAAGTCAGAAAGAAAAAGACAAATACCGTATGCTAACACATATATATGGAATTTAAGGAAAAAAATGTCATGAAGAACCTAGGGATAAGACAGGAATAGAGGCGCAGACCTACTGGAGAACGGACTTGAGGATATGGGGAGGGGGAAGGGTGAGTTTTGACAGGGCGAGAGAGAGTCATGGACATATACACACTAACAAACGTAGTAAGGTAGATAGCTAGGGGGAAGCAGCCGCAAGGCACAGGGATATTAGCTCGGGGCTTTGGGACAGCCTGGAGGGGTGGGATGGGGAGAGTGGGAGGGAGGGAGACGCAAGAGGGAAGACACATGGGAGCATATGTATATGTATAGCTGATTCACTTTGTTATAAAGCAGAAACTAACACACTATTGTAAAGCAATTATACCCCAATAAAGGTGTTAAAAAAAAAAAAAGAAGTTGTATTTCAGTCTTACTCATTTTAGAAAAGATTATTAAATGGTGAATTAGCTAGATTTTAAATACTGAAATGAAGTCTTTACCCTCTCTCTACCTCCTTCCCTCTCTCCCTATCTTTTCCTCCCCATAGCACCACGAGTTTGTTCTCAGGTGGTGATTTTGCTGGAGAATTAATAAAATAATCACCTGGCAGAAATAGTGGTACTATTCTTAATAAAATGATTTTTTTTAATCCTGAAAAGAATCTTATATTTAACACCTTTTAAGAGTAAGTACAGGGAGAAAGAACTGAAAAATCTAACATAGTAATATGGTTTTTTAACTTTAAAATCAAAGCACAATTAACATCAGTACCTTTGGTTTAGTCCTGCAATGAATCAATTTTTGTCTTCTGCAATACCTGTGTAGCTGGTGTAAAACTTACTGATGCTGATTGTACGATTAAATTGCATGCCTTTCTGATTCTTAAAACGAAAATATTATAAACTCTCCTCATAGTATCCAATAAGGTGGCATTGAAGGGAGCTGATAATATGAGCATTCATGTAACCTGATTAAGGTACAAGGTCCAGCAGGTCCAGGAACTCAGACCTGCATTCAGGCTCTGGCCCTACCTCTTACTGACTGGGATTCTTGGGCAGGTTACTGAGTTTTTGAATCTTCTGGTCTTCATCAGTAAAATGGGAATTATGAAATCAATCTCATAGGGATGTAATAGTTCATATGTGCTATAATTCTAAAGTGCTGTTCACAGGGGGAAAACATTATTTATTTAAAAAATGCAGTATGTTGATTAGGTTTGGTGGTTCTCTACCAAGTCACCTTTGATAGTTAAATATTCATTTGTTATGGACAGTTCTAACACATGAATTATATGACTATCCTCTTACTGGGTTACTCATATTTACCCCTAGTTAAGCCATAAAATGTGCCTAATTAAAGGCTGATCTACTTAATGGGAATATATTTAAATAGACTAGGTACAAAGTAAATCACTAAATATTAACTAGTAGAGTTTATTAGGGTGATAGCATTATCCCAATCTTTTTTTTTTTAATCAGAGCAAAGTTTTAAAAACTTAGATACAAGGGGCGTATAATGTTATATCAGTTTCAGTTGTACAGCATAATGATTCCATATTTGTATATCTTGTGAAATGGCCACCACAATAAGTCTAGCTAACATCCACCATGACACGTATTTAGGTTTTTTTTCTTGTGACAAGAACTTTTCAAATTTACTCTCTTAGCAGCTTTCAAATGTACATACATTACAGTATTAACTATAGTCACCATGCTTTACATTACATACCCATGACATTTATTTATCTTTTTTAAATTGAGGTGTAATTGACATACAAAATTATGCTAGTTTCAGGTGTACAATATAATGGTTTGATATTTGTATATATTGTAAAATGATCACCACAGTAAGTCTAGTTAACATTCATCAGCATACATGGTTACAGAACTTTTCTTTCATGATGAGAACTTTTAAGATTTTTTTCTCCTAGGAACTTTAAAATATACAATACAGTATTAACTAGCATTGTCATGCTGTGCATTACATCCCTGTGACATTTATTTTATAACTGGAAATTTGCACCTTTTGACTCCCTTCCTCCATTTCACCCACCCTCCACTCCCACACCCTCCTGCCTCTCTCTGTTCTCTTTATCTGTGAGCTTGTTTTTTTTTAAAAATAGATTTCACATATAAATGAGATCATATGGTATTTGTCTTTTTTTGTCATATTTATTTCACTTGGCGTATGCCCTTAAGGTCCATCCATGTTGTTGCAAATGGAAAGATTTCTTTTCTTGTCTTTTCTTTTAAACGGCTGAATGATATTCCATTTTATACACACGCATGCACACACACACACACACACACACACACACACATCCCACAATTTCTTTATCCACTTACCCATCGATGGACACTTGGGTGATTTCTGTATTTTGGCTATTGTATGTCATGCTGCAGCAAATGCGAGGATGTGTATATTATTTTTAGCGAGTTTTTTCGTTTTCTTCAGATAAATAACCAGAGATGAAATTGCTGGATCATATGGTAGTTCTGTTTTCAATTTTGTAGGGACCCTCCATGTTGTTTTCCATAGTGGCTGCACCAGGTTACATTCCTATCAACAGCGCACAAGGGTTCCCTTTTCTCCACATCATTGCCATCACTTGGTAGTTCTTGTCTTTCTGATAATAGCTATGTTAATAGGTGTGAGATGGTATCTCATTGTGGCTTTGATTTGCATTTCCCTGATGACTAGTGAAGTTGAGCATCTTTTCATGTTGGCCTTCTGTATATCTTTTGAAAAAATGTTGATTTAGATCCTTTGCCCATTTTTTAATGGTATTATTTTTTGCAAATGGTATTTGTTGCATGAGTTCTTTATATATTTTGGATATTTACCCCTTATCAGTTATGTGATTTTCATCTTGTTGATGGTTTCCTTTGCTGTGCAGAAGCTTTCTAGTTTGATGTAGTCCCACTTGCTGATTTTTGCTTTTGTTGCCTTTGCTTTTGAGGTCATATTACTTTATTGTCTGTGTTTTCTACTAGGAGTTTTATGGTTTCAGATCTTTCAAGTCTTTAATCTATTTCAAGTTATTTTTGTATATTGTGTAAGACAGTGGTCCAATTTCATTCTTTTGCATGTGGCTATCCAGTTTTCCTAGCACCGTTTATTGAAGAGAGTGTCTTTTCCCCATTGTGTATTTTTGGCATAATTAATTGTCATAAATTAATTTGTGATAAATTAATTGACCATATATGCTTGGTTTTATTTCTAGGCTCTCTATTGTGTTCCATTGATCTCTGTGTCTGTTTTTATGACAATACCATACTGTTTTGATTACTTTGAAATCAGGGAGTGTTATGCCTCCAGCTTTGTTCTTCTTAAGATTGCTTTGGCTATATGGGGTCTTATTTGGTTCCATACGAATTTTAGGACTTTATTTCTGTGAAAAATGCCGTTGGAATTTTGATAGGGATTCCATTGAATCTGTAGATTGCTTTGGGTAATATGGACATTTAACAACATTAATTCTTCCACTCTCTGAGCACAGAGTATCTTTCCATTTATTTGTATCTTACTCAGTTTCTTTCGTTAATGTTTTATAGTTTTCAGTGTACAGGTCTTTCACCTCCTTGATTAAATTTGTTCCTGGGTATTTTATTCTTTTTGGTGCAGTTGTAAACGAGATTGTTTTCTTAATTTCTCTTTCTGATAATTTGTTGTCATTGTTTAGAAATGCAACAGATTTCTGTATATTGATTTTGTCCTGCAACTGTACTGGATTCGTTTGTTAGTTCTAACAGTTTTCTAGTGGAGTCTTTTTCTGTTTATAATATCATGTCATCTGCAAATAGTGACAGTTTAACTTTTCCTTTCCAATTTGGATGTCTTCTATTTCTTTTTCTTGCCTAATTGCTCTTGCTAAGACTCCCAATACTACATTGAATAAAAGTCCCCTTCAATCTTGTATCTATTTATAAATTTCCTTTTTAATACTTTAATGATATATAGTTGAGAAGTTTGAATTTATTTTTAATTGATTTTCCTCTGAATTTGTTTTTAATTGATTCAGTTTTTTCCTTAGTATTTTGGTGTGCAACCTGCCTTTCAACCATGGCTGAAAAGATATTCTTCAGTATTTTCTGAGTTGTTTCTCCATGATATCTTTGCTATAGAGACTATTATAAATTTGTCTTTTTCAATTGACAAGAAATCCATAAACTACATTAGTGCATCGAGCTTCAATTGGTCTTGCCTATAAATTTTACACAAGTTTAGAAGTTCTGTTGTCTGATTTTTGTAGATTAAAACTAAAAAATTAATAGCTTAAGACTTATAAAGAATTTGAATAATACCGTGTCTCTTTTTTTATCTGTTTTATTCAGGTATTGTATGATAGCTTGGCAACAGCTTTTTCCAGGAGTGTGCTGTTGTGTGGGTTTTTTTTTAATCACTTTATTGTTCATAGTTATCTGTGCTTAATACTTTAAAATAATATGACTCCTATTAAGAAAGCATATTGTGCTAGTGCTTCATTATTGAACAGATAGCTAAAACAAACACAGGTTTTGAATTAATGTCAATGTATGATAAATTTCCAGTTTCTTAAGATTCTAACAAATGATTTGAAGTTATTTAGTTCTACACTGTTAACTAGGGATGTTCTTTGATATACTTAATCTTTATTTTAATAAGAGTCAATGTCTCACTCTTTTCCATACAGAATGTCTGTTTTCTTTTGTTTTTTTTATCAAAGTATAGTTGCTTTACAGTGTTGTGCCTGTCTCTGCTGTACAGCAAAGTGACTCTTTTATACACACATATACACTCCTTTTTAAAAATTCTTTTCCATTATGGTTTATCCCAGGAGATTGGATATAGTTCCCTGTACTATACAGTAGGACCTTGTTGTTTACCATTTTAAATGTAATGGTTTGCATCTACCAACCCCAAATTCCTAGTCCATCCCTCTCCCTCCCACCTGTCTACCTTGGCAACCACAAGTCTGATGTGTCTGTAAGTCTGTTTCTGTTCTGTAGATAGATTCATTTGTGTCATACTTGAGAGTCCACATATAAGTGATATCGTATGGTGCCTTTCTGACTTACTTCACTTAGTATGATAATCTCTAGTTGCATCCATGTTGCTGCAAATGGCATTATTTCATTCTTTTCTATGGCTGAGTAATATTCCTTTGTATGTATGTACCACATCTTCTTTATCCATTCCTCTTTCGATGGACATTTAGGTTATTTCCATGTCTTGGCTGTTGTGAATAGTGCTACTATGAACACAGGGGTAAATGTATCTTTTTGAATTGTAGTTTCGTCCTGGTATATGCCTGGGATTGGGATTGCTGGATCATATGGTAATTCTATTTTTAGTTTTCTGAGGAACCTCTGTACTGTTTTCTATAGTGGCTGCACCAACTTACATTCCCACCAACAGTGTAGAAGGGTTCCCTTTTTGCCACACCCTCTCCAGCATTCCTTATTTGTAGACTTTTTTAACGATGGCCTAGCATGTCTATTTTGTTATAAGGCATTATTAATTAATCAAACAAAGAATTGAAGCTTACTTGTTTATAATAATTTAGAATTTTTAGCCTGGGAGGATGTGAAAATTGTGAGGAGCAGACAAAGGGTCCAAACAAGTGTATCAGTTTGTTTGTTGAGCCAGGCAGTCCCACACTTTTAACTTCACTAACTCCCCAGGACATCACCCTGATGTTTATGGTGATGACCTTAGCTAATTAAGGAAAGGCAAAATTAAACAAAATTTACATTCTTTAGGAAGGCTAAAAAATGTTATATATTTTGGAAGTGGAAGATTTGGAAGTAAAAGATTACTTTTGCTAGTGGTTAGAATAAAACTAATTTTAATGCTAATCAGATAAGGGAACTTTTCCAAATATTTGAAGGTCTCTGAAGCCCCCTGCTTCTTGTGGATGAGAGATTAAAGACAGTGGAGTGGTCATTATTGTGATGATACAGCTTGTCGATGAGCCATCTCTTATACAGACTACATGGTTGGCCCCATCCTCAAACTACTGCTCTTGGTCTCCTTTCTCTCTTTTTTTAAATTAGATTAGTGACTTGCTATATTTTCAGAGTCATTTTATTTACTTACTTGAGGTATAACTGACAGTATCTGACTCTTCTGAATTCCACTACTTCTATAGTGTGTGCTTGTGATGTTTTTATCGTGAAGACCGTATCACTCACTCTTTCATACCTATCTCTCTCTCTTCACAATGTGCCCCTTCTAATCCCAGTATTGACAATGTACTTTTAAAGGTCATTAGACAATATAGTTTAATGATTAAAAGTGAGTATTTTAAGATGAGTGACACAGCTTGGATTCTGTCCTCATCACTTGCTGACTCTGTGTGACCTTTGGTCAGATACTTTGCAATCTAGGGGTGATAAGACCTCTCCTATGGGCTTGTCAGAAATTAAATTAGCTAGTGTTTGTGTAATATGCTTAGTATAGGGCCTGGCAAAAAATAGTTACTATTTTTTTTTTTATTATTGTCAAACTCAGTGACAACTTAACACCATTACTTGATTGTCCAGTTTCCTCAACTAGTTTGTAAACTTGTTGAGAAAAGGAAGATGGTGTAGGTTTTTTATGTGTATCTGTCACTCTTCCTATCCTGATACTTTGTATGCAAAGATATCATTCTTGTATTATTTGTTTCAGTTTTTTGAGAACTTGATGGCCCAGGAGTTAGTAATTTTTATAATTTTGTTTAGGCACAAAATTAGAATTTCACATACTAGGGAGCCTTGTGTGTAGGAGTGAGTCACTCCTCTTCTTCCCAACAAGTATATACAACACTGCTCTTCTTCCCAACAAGTATATACAACACTGCTGTTTACTTTACTTCACTACATGGGCAAAGTTAGTTGCCATTGTTTTACTTCCAAATTTGGGGAATTGCAAATGGCTGGAAGATAACCTTTACACATCTTAAGGCCCACTGTGCTCAGTAAATATTTACTGACTCATATTTCACCAAGGTGAAGAACAACTTGACTGTACCTTCGTAGAGAACAACTCATAGTGATTGGTTGCTTTGACATTTAACAAAGGTTTCTGGATTACTTTCTCTTTGTTTTCTGAAGGCTTCACTTTTTTGAATCCATATCATGTGAAAGTTACATTTAGAATCAATTAAAATTTTTTTTTCTCTGAGCTTTTATCCTGAGCTTTTTCTAAAGTATGCTACTTACTTACTCTTTTCTAGGTACTTAGGGCTTTTTACTTAGGTTGTTACTCCAGTGATGTTCTCCTGGTTTACAAAGAAAACTTGTACGGCTTTAGAGCAGAAAATTGACTTATTTCATTTATAGTGATTTAACTTTTAAAAACTATCCATTTATAGACTTTAAAAATAACAGCTTTGTTAAGATAAAATTCACATTTCATGTAATTTACCCTTATATTAAAGTGTCCAGTTCTGTGGTTTTTAGCATATGTACAGAGCTGTGCAGCTTTCATCACAATTAGTTTTAAATCATCCTAATCATTCCCTAAAGAAAATCCATACATTTTAGCAGTCACTTGTCATTCATAGAAATGGAATCATACAATATGTGGTCTTTTTTTTTTTTTTGGAATATGGATATGTAGTCTTTTTTGACTGACTTCTTTCATTTAGCAAAATATTTTCAAAGTTCCATCATTTGTACCACGTATCAGTACTTAATTCATTTTTATTGTTGAATAAAATTCTATTGTATGGCTAGACAACATTTTATTTAATCCATTCATCAATTGATGGACATTTGGATTGTTTCTACTTTTTGGCCATTATCAATAATGCTGCTATAAAAATACATGTACAGCTTTTTGCATGGAAATATTTTTTCATTTCTCTTGAGATAATTTTTTTAATGAAATAAGTTCTAAAGGAAAAAAATTATGTACTATTTTTAGAAAAATCTTTTGTAGATATTTAAAAATTCTATCTCTTTTATTCCCATATATTAGTTAGCTTTTGCTAGGTTTGCTGTGCTAACAAATAACTTCAAAATCTCAGTAGTTTACAACAATATGGGTTTGTTTTCTGCTCATGTTAGTTGCAGTTGGCTGGGGTTCTTCTTCGCCCATCTTCTCATTCCAGGATTCAGGCTGAAGGAACAAACTCTGTTTGGGACATACCATTTTTATAACTGAAGGAAAAAGAAACAAAACTGGTAAAACATGCATGTAAAGCATTTGCTCGGAACTGGCATACATCACACTTCTGCTCACATTATATTGGCTTAGTTAGGCAAGTCATATAGCAAACCTGACAGTCAGGGAAGTATAATCTGACTGTAGTAGGCAATGCAAGTCACATGGCATTAGGTGGGGATAAATAGCCTTCTTACATGTAACGAGGCACAGATGACTTGAAACAGAAATTCAGGTTATCACACCTCAGAAGGAAATAATGAAACTTAGGGAGGAAAGATGAGAAAGATGGAGGTGAAGCTGGTGTAGCTCCATGTCTTTTGAATTCAAGGAAATATCCCAGAATTTCACAAGTAAAGGGAATGTCTAGCACTAAGGTCACGGGATAACCAACTTCCACCAGTAGTATCTAAAAGTGAGCCAGAGACCCATGCAAGAGCATGAGAGTGGAGGTGAGGCAGAGATCCCATCACGACGAGTGTTACGAGATAACTTACCAGAGAATAATAGAAGACTCACTCCTGGGTGCAGTCTTTTTTTTTTTTTTTTTGCTGTTCTCGGGCCTCTCACTGTGTGGCCTCGCCCATTGCGGAGCACAGGCTCCGGACATGAAGGCTCTGCGGCCATGGCTCACAGGCCCAGCCGCTCCACGGCACGTGGGATCCTCCCGGACCGGGGCACGAACCCGTGTCCCCTCCATCGGCAGGTGGACTCTCAACCACTGTGCCACCAGGGAAGCCAGAAATTAGGTTTTTTATTCTGTAGAGTTTCCCTCAGTCTAGATTTTGCTAATTGCATACCTGTTGTGTCATTTAACTTGTTCCTCTGCCCTGGCATTTCCTACAGATTTACAGTTAGATTTAGAGATTTGAGCAAGTTCAGGTTTGAGGTTTTTTGCACAGCTGCCTCATAAATTTTATCGTGTATGTCCATTAAGGGGCACATAACGTCTGTTGGTAGCCATTGATGGTCACTGTATAGATCCATTAATTCGCTAGGAATTGCTAAGTGGTGATATTCCTTTTTTTAAAGTCCATTCTTTCTCATATTTAACAATTAATATTTTTTAAGTAGAGAAATTTTCCTTGTCAGCTATTTGTTACCCCAAAATAAAGTTTAAAAAGGAAAGGAAGTATAAATGCTCAATTATATCCCTTTATTTATCAGTTTTCAAACTAATAAGTTGGTTCCTTAGGATCCTCCAAAGATGTTGAGTGAATTAATTTTAGTATCCTTTGATGAATTCGAATTGGATGATTTAAAAATATTTAATGTTTTAGTCCATTACTCTACTTGTAGATATTCAAACTGGTGAAAGGCTCTTCAAGTTGGCTCTTACATCCTCTTGACATGACCTTAGTCATCCTTGATTGCTTCTTGCTTTTTTGGTGTGATAAGACATTCCAGGATCATCTTGTAAATGTCCTGACCCAGACCTGGAATCAGCCATTTGCTCTAAGAACCTTGGTATTTAGAGGCTACAATCTGAGTGCTTGGGGTACTCATTGGTACTTGGTTTTTCAGTGAACAGATCCAGGAAATACGTTTTTGTTTTTGGTTTTGAATACCTAGGTACTGTGTTTGGCACTTGGAGAAATAGATATAAAACATGGTCCCTGCTTTGTAGATAATTAAAGCATGGTGTTATAAATACTAGAATATGTTGGGCTTTTGGTATAGAAGCTCATAGGAGGTCACCTTACATAGAGGGAAGATGGGCATCAAGGAAGGCTTCCTCGAGGTGATGGCACTTGACCTCAGCTTTGAGGAATAAAGTGAAGTGAAGGTACTCTTGGGAATTGTCTCTTTAGGACATGTATGTGGTATGCCTTTGTCTTTGCGCCAGTATGAGCCTCAGTTTCCTCATCTTTAAATTTATGACATTTATAAACATATATTTTGCTTTTCTTCAGGCTTGCTCTGTCAGCAATAATACCACAGGAAACATCATTGTGTGTATACTCTTGTGCATTTGACCATGTATTTAGAGAGGGCAAGATTCCTAGAAAGAAAATTGCCGTGTGCAAGAGTAGGTACATTTTAAACTTCGTTATAGATACTGCCAAATTGTCATCAGAAAAGGTTGTAACAATTTACAACTTTTACCAATGGGAGGCTAGTCACTGTTCTTCACATCCACGATAGTGTGTCTTTTAAGACTAAATTATTTTCATTTATTTAGTATCATATTGTGTTGCTTCCTTCCCAGAATATCAGGAAGTTAATTTAAATATGTTTACCTCTTGCAAGTATGGTGTTAAGATTACATTTAAAATTTAAGATATTTTCAGCACTAGAAACTTATTTTATAATGGAACTTTGTAGTTCTTTACTGTGGATTAATAATTATCTGTATTTTGAAAAGTATCAGTAATCGAAAGTCAGCATACCAAGAAATCATATACCCTGCTTCTGACCAGCTGCAGGAAGAAAAGACCTTCTGATGTCACACTTCTCTCTCTCTCTCTTTTTTTTTTTTTCTTTTTTTGAAATGTGATCTGGAGATGTGGATTAGAAAGAAAACATTCCTAAGGTAGTTTGTGAGCCTTCTAATTTTATCAGACTTTTTCTACTTTTCTGACTTTATTATCTCCATTTATAGTAGCCACTTGTGTGGTCTGTGAAAATGGATAAACCATAAATTAATTTACACGTGAAAGCAGAACATTTATGCTCGCTCCTTTATGTGCTGTTGAACTTATTATTTTAATAATTTGTACTTTCTGAAATTATGTTTTGTTCCTGTCTACTTAAAAATAGCCTGTGATACTTACGTAGGTGTCAATCTACATTTTAATATTATCTACTTAAATTTTCCTGCTATAAATGTATAATTTTATCAGGTTAGCATACCCAGAGAATTTTCTTAAATTATGAATGGTGTTGAAAAAAGAAGATAAGGGAAAGAATAAATAAAGAAAAGCAGGGAGAGAAATTGAAATCCAGACAATTTTAAATCATGTTCCTTTTCCCCCCTTTAAACAGAAAGCTAACCACTTATCTGACACTTCTCTTGAAGATACAGCTGTTATCTAGACTCATATCTTAGAACCTCACAGTTAAAACAAAGGCAAGACTTTAAGTTAATATTGGGGTCATTCAGGCAATACTGTGGTGAGTTATTTGTCTGAGTTATTTTCAATTGTTTAGATCTCCCCTACCTCAGCATTTTGGACTTACCACTTTGAGCTTGGTGTATAAAAGTGTAATTTGTTTTGCTTTTTCTTACACTTTTAATGATTACTTTTGTTTACTAATTACCTTTTTAAATGATCTTTTAAATCGGTATTGTAGATTAAAACTTCCCTTCTTGTGATTAACTTCTTCATCAGACTTTGTTCATATTAGAAGGAACCTTTTTATTTGGAACTAAAGCATGCCTTTCAAAGAAAAAGTAATGATTACTCTATTATTTAAAAAGAAAATCTCTATAAGGTCAAGGAATTTCTGCTAAGTTGGATTTTTGTTTTTTCTTTTTTAGTTTAGAATGAATTCTCTTTTGTGGTGACACATAGCTGTTTCTGAACTTGGCAAGAAAACTTCCTTTTGGGACTCTCTTGGAAGTGTTGTGGCAGCTCTCTGATTCGGCTGCTTAGAAAGCTCTCTGCAAGTTGCCTTATTTGTCTGGAAAGATTCTGGAGCCCAAGGTTCCTCCACTGAGGAGGATTGTAGCTCTAAGCTGCTGTCGGAACAGCAATGAAAGATTCTGTGATGACAGTGCAAAATAGAGCAATACCAAGGCATAAATTTAAATTTTGTGCTCCAAACCAAATTTTCAGACCCAGTAAAAAAGGGGCTCTTTCTAGTACAGATAGGCTTTGGCAGTATTTATATTCCTATCTATCTTCCTAGGATACCAAGAGAAAGAAGAGGAAAGAAAGGAAGCCTCTCCTTTTCTTACTAGACAGTCCACAACCAAGTTGAGTACCGTAAGAGAATCACTATGCAAGAAGAAGGAGGGTCAAGAGTGTTGGTGCAGATTCCTTATTGAAAAATGAAGTTGTAGGTCTTTGTATAATGTCTTAGTGAATACTAATTACCTCATATTAAAAGATTACATATAAATGTTAAAGTGTGTATCATGAAATTATTTTGAATCAGATTAAGTGGAATGGAGAAAAGAGTCGGTAATTAAAAATAGTTGTGTAGGGGGGAAGAAGAGCAGTAGTAGTAAAACAAGATGAGAAAAGTAAGAGAAAAAGATGGAAGTGGAGGAATTAAGGCAAAGAACGATTCTAATTTTCTCCCTCTAATGACTCAGCAACCTGCCAACACATCCACCCTCAGCTCTCACCACTCCATTTCTCCTCTGTCCCCAAATCCCCCCTGCTCCATTAAGTGTTCCAAGCTTCAGTCATACTGTACTGAATTTCTCTCAGTTCGTTAAATATGGCACGTTCTTTCAAGCTTTCCATTTTTTATATTTGCCTGAAACTCTTTACCTTCCCCCATTCTTTGTCTGTCTGTCATTCATTCTTCAGTCTTCATCAGATCTATTATTGCTTCCTGATCTCTGCTTCAAGCCCAAGCCTGGCTTAGTTAGTTGCCCCTTCTGTGTGCTGCCATCTGTCTAGTCATCCATCTATTTAATATCTTCTCGTAGATTTCTCACTTAATATCAAAGGTCTGTATGTCTACTGTGCTGTAAACTTTGGGAGAGCCGAGACCGTGTCTTTCCTGTTCACTTTTGGATCCTTGTAGTAAACAATAGTGCCTGGCATGTGGTAGGGCCTTGACAAGTATTTGTTGAATAAATTAATAGATTTAATTTTTTTGTTAAATTGAGAAAAACATTAATTCATTCATATTACACTTTTACTTAACAGTTACTCTGTGCTAGGCATCATGTTAATTGCTGTGCAATATTGAAAGGTTCCCAGTCCCTGCTTTCAAAGTGCTCTGGTCCACTTGTGGAAATAAAACATGGATAGTGATGTTTTCCTGAATACAAGTTCTCCTAATTTGAAATATGAGGAAATTTGGATATATCTGTAATACTTTTTTGTCAATTGTGAGAATTTTATTTCTAGGATAAGATGTCACTCCTCTTCTCACTGTTCTACATTGAGCTGTCACAGGTTCAGAAGAAGAAAGAAGATGTTGGCCTTGAGAAGGGGTGACGGGATATCTTTTCTCTGATTTTCTCTTCTTTTCTTTCTGCTACTATTTTTTTCTGTTTGAATAAAGATTTATGAGGCAAGTTGGAGGTTGGAAGAAAACTTTGCATTCTCTGACGACAGCCTCAATCAAGGGGACTTTGAAAGAACAGGTATAGAAAGGCGAGAGCACAGAAAGTATTTCAGGAAGAACCACAGGTACTTTCCTCTGTGTTTTAATAGTCTTCATAGTAACATTTTCCTTTTAACAACAACAAAAACAATAAATACCTAAAATTTACTGAGCCCTGACTCTCTGCTTGTCACTGTGCTAGTTGTTTTATGTGAATTATTTCATTTAATCCTCATGAAGCTAGTGTTTTTATTATCCCTTTTGTGGTTGTACCTCTATTCCTGGATTTTAGTTTTTAAAATTTGTGCAGCAAAGAAGAGGTAATTCTGAGAAGTTCTTTTTAAAAGAACCCATTATGTCAAATGCTAACTCATCCCTCCAGTGGATGAGGGTAGAGGAGAACACAGCAGCATGAACCCTCACTTGCCCTAGTGTCACAAGGATTCTGTCATGAGGATTCTCTGGGCCTTATAGTAAGGGAACCAGGAAAACTGAGGAAACGCTTTTCCTTCCTTTTTTTTCTCATATTTCCCCTGTGAGACTGACTACTGTAGGAAATATGTCCTTATTATCTCTGAATCAAAGGTCAATGGAAACTAAATATACAGTATTCACTCTAGTCAATTTTAGATGATAGTTGGAATGGATATTTTCCTTATCTACTTTTGTGATTTTTAAAGAGAATATAAAAATGTTTGTCATTGCTTTCATTGGTTTGATCAAGATCTTATATTTTTAACCCTCTTTATTTTTTTAAAAAATCCTAAATTCTTCAACTACAGATTCTCCTATCACAAAGGCCACAATTGAAGTTCAAATAAGCTCTGTGTTTGTCCTGAGGAGAGAGGAACTAAATGCTAGGAGAAAGGTATTGTTCATCTGGGAAAGTTACATACACTAAAAGTTGTATATTCAAAAATCGTTCAATGAGGATAGCAGTATTATCTCAAAAGATAAGAGTTCTATTGCTTCCGTGTTTTGAAACAATGTTTCTTAGAGTCCTTTGTAGGGAAGCACATTGCAGGTAGTGAGTGTGAATTGTTGGCTTTGGGAACTTGAGATCCAATCCTGATTCTGTACTTACTAGCAGTGTTATATTGTTCTTTCTTAGCCTCAGTTTCTTCCCCTTAAAAATTGGAGATTATAATACCTCTTAAGGATATTGTTAGGATAAACGAGGTAGTTTGTGTTTATCACAGGTTTCATAAACCTCAAGTGTTGCCAAGTGTGAGGTATTCTTTTGTTGAAGTGCTGTGCTGGTAATTGGCAACATAACAGTGTGTCTGGTTTAAAGGGAAGATATGATTAAAAATTTCAGTCCGTATGCCTAAGGGGCAAATTTAAAATGAGACATTGTTTAAAAAAATGTATTAATGAATTACATCCTTTTGTTTTGTGCAGAGAATCAAGTGAGTGTAAAATAAGACACCAGTGGCAGTCTTATTTGCGAGTATTATCAAGATACTAAAATGTACTGTAGGCAGGCAGTTAATTCACCTTTTTTTGTGAAGTTTTCAAGGAAATAGCCAAAAAAAAAAGCGGGGGCGTGGAAACCTGGTTGTTATTATAACCCCTTGTTTGTTAGAAGTAGAACTTTTCTCACAATCTAGAGCAATTGGGGGCGATTTTGTTCCCGCAAAGAATTAATGTGTTTCAAAATGTCAGTAGCGCTCAAGCTACCCCTGATTTAGACTTAGGGATTAGCTTATTTGGGAAGCTAACATTATGTTATGTTTTGTGGTGAATACTTTGTAGAAATGACTGGATTTTTAAAATATTTTATGCTTCACCTGTAACTGAAAATAGTACTTTATCCTCTTTAAATTGATATTTTCCTGGGGGAATTAAACTAATAAATTTCTTAAATGATTACTTCATTGTCTTCGTGAAGAATAATAAACAATCTAGTTGACCCATTTTTAAAGACTATTTGGATTGATTTATATTTCTTTTACATAAGATTTTATGGTTATTACAGTTTAAGATGAGTTCCTTTATGAAGATATTTAGACTAGAGATGTTGAGATTTTACAAAATGATCATACCTGGATTAGATCAACTCTATATGGTAATTAGGAATTTAATTTTTAAAAAATTAGGAAGCATTTTACTGGTTTTAAAGAATAAATGAATGGGCCATTACTGACATTTCTTGGAAATAGCTAATATTTATTGAGTGCTTCCTTTGTGCAACTCTGTTCTAAGTATGCAACATTATATTCACTCATATGACCCTCACAGCAGTTTCTTTACATAGGAACTATTATTATTTCCATTTTACAGTTGAGGAAACTGAGACACAGAGAGATCATGTTACTTGCCCAGGGTCGCACAGCTAGTAAATGTTGGAGCTGGGATTAGAATTCAGTTTAGTTGGAGTTTGCTCTCTTAACCACTATGTTACTTTATACTGACCCTCAATAAAGAAGTTAAACTATTTTCTAATGAATTACATCTCTGTAGACTCGATGAATATATATAGCTAAAAGTAAATTGAAAGATACATAATTTTAAAATATTCTTGTGGCATTGGCATGTACTGTGTAATATAAGTTCATATGCTTAGATTAGGATGTGAAAGAATGGAAATCTGAGTTTACCTCCATCTCCATGCAGCTTCTGGTGTGCAGTCGTTCGTCCAAAGGAAACCTACTATTCTCTCTCTGATTTAGATTTTTCTTCTCCACATAACTTCCTTCCAACTTCTATTTGTCTCTTCCTCCTCTCATGTGTTTTACTACTTTGGTTGGGGGGTTTTGTTTGTCCCTGATTTTTACCTTCTTTCCATCCCCCAAATGATCTTAATAAACTAGAGATTAATTTATTTCTAAAAGTAATATTTCTGTTACTAAGTGAGGTCATGGAAGAGGTCCAAAAGCGTGCTGGGTGGCAGGAGAAGACATCAAAAATATACAGTTAACAAACCATAAATGGATGGTCTGTAATTGACTGTGGTTTACTTCAGAAATATCTTTTGTTAAATGAAGCTTCTAAGTGAACTCTCAAAGCCACAGAATTAAGAAGGCTATTTGTTTAGTTTGAGTACTGCTCATATTTTTATAAATAAGTTAGTAAATAAATAAATTTCAGTTAATTTTAAAAGGAAATAAGTGTCTGCTATTTTATTTTATTTTATTTTATTTTTATTTTTTTTGAAAGGTGTCTGCTATTTTAAAACATAAATATCCAGTAGATACGTTAGTTGTAATTAATACGATCCTGGACATACTCTAGCAGTATAATGCCCAAGTGAAAGTTTCTGAAATCCAACTTTAAAATTAAGGTATCTTTAGTTTTTTTGAAATCTGAAAACATGAATTATCTGAAATAACATTAAAAACTATTCTATAGTATTTACCAACCATTAATTTAGGAAAAGACTTCCCATTATTTCTAACTATACCTGTAATCAAGGAAGTCCTATCTAGTTCCTGAGGAAAAACACTTAGTTAATTTCTCAGTGAGTATATTGAAGCTTCATAAAACATATGAAGATTCAGTGTACAGTAATGTTTAAAATAATTCTATCAGCATATGAATAGCATTTGGAAAATTTGTAAATACGAGCCTTAGTTGTTCTGATGAGTCTACAGTGTATTTATATCAGTTTCTCCAGCATACACATATGAGTTACAGACTGGATGATGAAAATGCTTACAGCCCCCCTTCCCTTCTGATAATTAATTTCCTGTATTACAAAACGAGAGTAGAGAAAGAACTGCTGTTGAGACTCACTAAAAACATTTTCTGGTATACTGGTAGCTAGGGTCCTGGGCTTTCTTATTTGCCATCCATCCATTTTTTAAGTGATGTATCACGAAGGTAACCAAAAAAGCTTTGAACCGGACTCCTCTCTAACAGAAAGGGTACCTCTATCTGTAGGCATACAGACTAGCTGTGGTGAATCATTATTAGTCTATAATAATATTTTAAAATTGTTAATAGCAATAAAAATTGTTAATAACAATTGTTAATTGTTAATAATAAGCAGTGAGTGGAGCTTGAGTGCATCCACCCGTAATCATTGTGTTCACAGTTTCGGTGTTCCCAGTTTAGAGTGCCAGGCCTTAGCACTCTAAGGCCTTACAGAGGCTGTAAGACAGCCTGGCTGTAAGACTACATTTTAGGCTGTTTCTGAAGGATTCATTACTACCCCTGTGGAATATATCTTGCAGACCCCCAAAGGTCTGAAATTAGGGTCTGAAATTGCTTCAGAAGATGGGCTCTGTATGTCTTCTGCTTCTCGATTAAATCTGGATTGTTCTTAACTGGATCAGAACCTTTTATACTAGCCATAGAACAATGCTGTTTGATTGGACAGCCTCTAGAATAAAACTCACTGTACTTTAAAAAATACTGTTTTTTAAGGTGATTTTTTAAATTGTCAAAGTAACAGATATTCATTCTTTTATAGTAGTTTTCCAAAATCCTGTATTTGGAAAATCCAGAGAAGTAGGAAGCACTTCAAACCAACCCAGCAACCAACCAACTTCTGGTAATTCTACTACCCAAAGGAAGCCACTGATACTATTTAGTCCTCTCAAAAATCTCTTCCCACTTTTTGGTTACTGGGATCCTCATAGTCTTATTCTCCCAAAGTAGAAACGTGGGGCTCATCTTTGATTAGTTACATTTAGTAAATAAATCCTGCTAGTTCTGTGTCTACTGTGGCTCTTGATTTTGTCCAGTCCCTCAACTCCTGACTTACTCCTTTTCACAGTGCTTGTCTTAGATGTTAAACTAGTCTTCTCTACCTGGTTTTTCTGTTTCTATTGTCTTTCCTCTTTTATTCTTTACAATATTAGTAGATTTATTTCTCTAAGAACCAAGTCTGATCCTATCACTTAGCTTAAAAACATTTTGTGTCTCTGCATACTTTAAAGTGTGGACAATATATTGTAGCATATATAAAGTGTTAGAAGATTATGAAACATTTCACAGTGGCCTCATCCATAGCAGTCCCTCAGTAGGCACTTTATATGTGACTTACATCATGTAACTTACTTATGCCTTAAACACAACGCATATTTCCAAACACCAGTGTCATGTTTTATGCTATTTTTTTCTGCCTTGAAATACTTTTTTCTTTTTACCTTACCTCCCACAAAAATGCTTCTTAACTTTAAAAATATAACTTAGCCATCATCTTCCCTGGGAAGCATTTTTATTTATTTTTATTCATTTTTTAAAATTTAATTTTTAAAAAAAAATTGTTTTACTGCAGTATAGTTGATTTACAGTGTTGTGTTAGTTTATGGTGTACAGCAAAAGTGATTCAGTTATACATATGTATAATAGTTAGCATTTGCTTATCCCAAATTCATCCCTCCCCCACCCCCCAAGCCACGGCAACCACAGTCTGTTCTCTATGTCTGTGAATCTGTTTCTGTTTCATAGATAAGTTCATTTGTGTCATATTTTTAGATTCCACAGGTAAGTGATATCATGTGGTATTTATCTTTCTGTTTCTGATTTCACTTAGTATGATAATCTCTAGGTCCATCCATGTTGCTGCAAATGGCATTATTTCATTCTTTTTTCTGGCTGAGCAGTATTCCATTATATATTCCATTTTATACACACACACACACACGCACACACACACACACACACTCTCCACATATTCTTTATTCATTCATCTTTTGATGGACATTTAGGTTGTTTCCATCTCTTGGCTGTTGTAAATAGTGCTGCTATGAACATAGGGGTACATGAATCCTTTCAAATTATAATTTTGTCCAGATACATGCCCTGGAGTGGGATTGCTGGATCATATGATAGTTCTATTTTTAGTTTTCTGAGGAACTGAGATACTGTTTTCCATAGTGGCCGCACCAACTTATATTCCCACCAACAGCGCAGGAGGGTTCCCTTTTCTCCAAACCCTCTCCAGCATTTGTTATTTGCAGACTTTTTAATGATGGCCATTCTGACTGCTGTGAGGTGGTACTTTATAGTAATTTTGATTTGGTCCCATTTGTTTATTTTTGTTTTTATTTCTTTTGCCTTGGGAGACTGACCTAAGAAAACATTGGTACAATTTATGTCAGAGTGTTCTGCCTGTGTTCTCTTCTAGGAGTTTTATCATGTCATGTCTTATATTTAAGTCTTTAAGCCATTTTGAGTTTGTTTTGCCTGTGGTGTGAGGGTGTGTTCTAACTTCATTGACTGACATGTGGCTGTCTAGCTTTCCCAACACCACTGGCTGAAGAGATGCTCTTTTTCTCCACTGTATATTCCTCCCTCCTTTGTCGAAGATTGACCGTATGGGTGTGTGTTTATTTCTGGGCTCTCTGTTCTGTTCCACTGATCCATATGGCTGTTTTTGTATGAGTATGGCACTGTTTTGATTACTGTAGCTTTGTAGTATTGTCTGAAGTCTGGAAGGGTTATGCCTCCTGCTTTGTTCTTTTTCCTCAGTATTACTTTGGCAGTTCTGGGTCTTTTGTTGTTCCATGTAAAAGTTCTGTGAAAAATGTCATGGGTAATTTGATAGGGATCACATGAAATCTGCAGATCACTTTGGATAGTATGGCCATTTTAACAATATTAATTCTTTCAATCCAGGAACATGGGATAACTTTCCATTTCTTTGAATCATCTTCAGTTTCCTTTATTAATATTTTATAGTTCTCAGCATATATATCTTTCATCTCCTTGGTCAGGTTTATTCCTAAGTATTTGTGTTTTTTGATGTGATTTTAAAACGGTTTGGTTTTTTACTTTTCTGATATTTCATTGTTAGTGTAAAGAAATGCAGCTGATTTCTGTATGTTATTCTTGTATCCTGCTACCTTGCTAAATTCATTTATCAGTTCTAGAAGTTTTTTGCAGTCTTTAGGGTTTCCTATATATATTATCATGTCATCTGCATGTAACAACAATTTTCCCTCTTCTTTTCCAGTTTGGATACCTTTTATTTCTTGTCTGATTGCTGTGGCTATGACTTCTAATACTGTGTTGAATAGAAGTGGTGAGAGTGGGCATCCTTGTCTTATTCCAGATTTTAGTGAGAAGGCTTTCAGCTTCTCACCGTTGAGTATTATATTGGCCGTACATTTGTCATGAATAGCTTTTATTATGTTGAGATATGTTCCCTCTATGCCCACTTTGGTAAGATTTTTTCTCATGAATGGATGTTGAATTTATCAAATGCTTTTTCTGCATCTATTGAGATGATAATGTGATTTTTGTCCTTTCTTTTGTTGATGTGCTGTATCACACTGATTGATTTGTGTTGAATCATCATTATGACCCTGGGATGAATCCAACTTGGTTGTGGTGTATAATCTTTTTTATATGTTGTTGGATTCGGCTTGCTAATTTTTCTTTTTTTTTTTTTTCCTTTTTGCGGTACGCGGACCTCTCACTGTTGTGGGCTCTCCCATTGTGGAGCAACAGGCTCCGGACACGCAGGCTCAGCCGCCATGGCTCACGGGCGCAGGCGCTCCGTAACATGTGGGATCCTCCCAGACCGGGACACGAACCCATGTCCCCTGCATCGGCAGGTGGACGCTCAACCACTGCGCCACCAGGGAAGCCCCTGTTTGCTAATATTTTGTTGAGGATTTTTGCATCTATATTCATCAAAGATACTGGTCTGTAAGTTTCTTTTTTGGTAGTGTCTTTGGTTTTGGTATCAGGGTGATGGTGGCTTCATAGAATGTCTTTGGGAGTGTTCCCTCCTCTTCAATCTTTTGGAAAAGTTTTGGAAGTGTCAGTATAAGTTCATCTTTGTATGTTTGGTAGAATTCCTCTGGGAAGCATTTTTAAACTGTTCCAGATATAATTACTTACTCTGGTGTTCCAGAGGGAACTAATTATACTGCTTTAAAACACTTCCCATGTTGTATTATACTTAGTTATATATATCATGTACATTTCTGCTTCTCTAGTTAGTTAAGGGAGGTATAGATACCCTGTAATTTGGAATCACAAGATGATTTTTAACTCTCAGAAGGTAATTGTAGGGAAGTAGATTTTGTTTCTCACCTGTGACTTTCTCTATTGCTTATTTTATTATGTTGCCTTTACAGTTCTTCTACCTGCAGTACACCTAGAGTATTCACGTTGAATCTCTATGTGCAGTCAGCCCTCTGTAGCTACAGGTTCCACGTCCATGGATTCAACCAACTGCAGATCGAAAATATTCAGAAAAAAAAAATTCCAGAAAGTTCCAAAAAGCAAAACTTGAATATGCTGCACTACAGCTATTTACATAGAATTTACATTGTATTAGGTATTATAAGTAATCTAGAGATGACTTAAAATATGTGGGAGGACATGTATAGGTTATATGCAAATATGATGACATTTTCTATGAGGGATTTGACTTGAGTATCTATGGATTTTGGTACCTGTGGGGTTCTGGAATCAGTCCGCCATGGATACAAAGGGATGACTGTTCATCTATGCTTTGTGCCGAAGATATCCAAAAGATTTTGAAGAAGATTTTAGGGGAGTGAGGAGGAATGTTGTTTTGGAATAAAAAAAAAGTCTAAGACACCCTCCCCCTAAAATTTTGCTTTGGGTTTCTTGGTGCTACCTTCACTGCTATCATTGTTCAGAATTGTCAGTTTGTGAAAGTGGCCCTGTTAAAATTACACAGTACATCTTTTCAGTGTTAATAGTTCACAGTACTTCACAGTGAACTATTAGCATTTAGGAATCGGTCCAAAGAATTCTGAATGTATTATCACTATGTTTATTTCTATAGAATTGAGCAAGATAACACAACTTAGAAGTTAGTGAGAAAGACAAAAAGAAATTGATATGAGTAAATAGGTATCATAGCTTTTGAAGGTGCTAGATTCATTTTCTGAGAAACTGTAAATGGAACGAGTCAAGAATTTACACTGTTTTTCCTGTGTAAACTGCATGTCAGGGTATCTAAATAGTTATTTAGGGAAAGTCCTTTTTGGAAGAATTCCAGATAATAAGTGCAGATGGAATGATAGAATTAGCATATCACTTTTGGGCAGCCCTTAAATAAATAATGGAGAATGATCATTTGGTGAATCAGGCCGGCAACACTTGAATATAGTAATCAATCGAAACATTACTTTAAGTGGGATAACCAGATATTACGTTTTTTCTAATGTGATGGATTAGGAAAGTACATGTATCATCTCTGGAGTATGCTTGTCAAAAATTTGAAAATGAATCATGTCTCTAGCTCTTACTACAGTTTACTGGAAATATGGGGAATGGAGGAATAAGTTAACACTGTAAGGAAATAGCTAAATTTAGGATATGAGAAATTCTACAGGACAAATGACTTGTTGCAGATTAAATGAGATTTGAAGAGATATATCCATCAGATAAAGTGTGTGGATCTTGTTTCATTCCTGGTTTAGACAAATCAGTAGTAAAAGTTTCATTTTTGAGATGATTGAAATTTGAATGTGTACTATGTATTAGAGGATATTGAGGAATTATTGCTAATTTTGTCAGATGAGATAATGGAATTATAGTGTCAATTTAAAGAAAAGTCTTTAACTGATAGTGATACATTCTTGACTAGTACGGATGAAAAGATATGATGTCTATGATTTGCTCTAACTCCAAGCCCCAAGCCCCTCTTCCCCCAAAGAAAAAGAGAGAGAGAAATGGTAGGACAGGAGAAATGAGATTGTTAACTTGCATGGCCTTTCATTCTACAATTATCTCCTTACTTACATATATATTTGAAAAATTTCAGAACCAAAGATTTAAAACAATTAACCTAAAATATGTGTATCATAAAGATTTCTAGCAGCCAACATAGAAAACTAGGTCAGCAACATAATTCAGTGTCTATACAATAAAAACAAAGCAACTTGGGGAAAAAGCACAATTATTCCAAACATTTATTAAGACCGAAAAGAAGTTTCCCTTGACAGTGCTCTTGAGGACACTATGTAAGATAGTGTGAAAAGCATTTTAAACCACATCCCTCCAGTAAATAGAATCAATTTTTTGTAGCATTCCTCAAAATGGCCAGTGAAATCCCATCCATGATTAATTCCAGTGAAACCAGCTTTATGGGGAGCCAATATGATACATTCTAGGAACCTCACTTCCCAGTAGAATTCATTAGAGGTCTCATTCCCATCTCTACCACTCCTCCCCTCCACTTCTGTAATGATTTCTTCCCCTAACCCTGTTTCAGATTAGTTAATATAACATAAATTTCCTTATAGCTGTTACTGTTGGCCAAACAAATTTGATTGAATTTTGTTTTCTATGGTTTGTTTCCAAAACAAGTATTTTTTAAAATGTAAAAATGTTGTCTTAAAATAAACATTTAAAATACCATAGTTGGCACTCACTCCCTCTTGTGAGAGCACTGGAATCACGACTAACTGCTGAACAGTCATCGACAGGAAGACACTGGAACTCACCAGAAAAGATACCCCACATCGAAAGACAAAGGAGAAACCACAATGAGATGGTAGGACGGGCACAATCACAATAAAATCAAATCCCATAACTGCTGGGTGGGTGACTCACAGACTGGAGAACACTTATACCACAGAAGTCCACCCACTGGAGTGAAGGTTCTGAGCCCCACGTCAGGCTTCTCAACCTGGGGGTCTAGCAACTGGAGGAGGAATTCCTAGAGAATCAGACTTTGAAGGCTAGCGGGATTTGATTGCAGGACTTTGACAGGACTGGGGGAAACAGACTCCACTCTTGGAGGGCACACACAAAGTAGTGTGTGCATCGGGACCCAGGGGAAGGAGCAGTGACCCCATAGGAGACTGAACCAGACCTACCTGTTAGTGTTGGAGGGTCTCCTGCAGAGGTGGGGGGGTGGCTGTGGTTCAACGTGAGGACAAGGACACTGGCAGCAGAAGTTCTGGGAAGTACTCCTTGGCGCAAGACCTCCTAGAGTCCACCATTAGCCCCACCAAAGAGCCTGAGTAGGCTCCAGTGTTGGGTCACCTCAGGCCAAACAGCCAACAGGGAGGGAACCCAGCCCAACCCATCAGCAGACAAATGGATTAAAGTTTTACTGAGCTCTGCTCACCAGAGCAACAGCCAGCTCTACACACCACCAGTCCCTCCCATCAGGAAACTTCTGCAACCTCTTAGATAGCCTTATCCCCCAGAGGGCAGACAGCAGAAGCAAGAAGAACTAAAATCCTGCAGCCTGTGGAACAAAAACCACATTCACAGAAAGATAGACAAGATGAAAAGGCAGAGGGCTATGTACCAGATGAAGGAACAAGATAAAACCCCAGAAAAACAACTAAACGTAGTGGAGATAGGAAACCTTCCAGAAAAAGAATTCAGAATAATGATAGTGAAGATGATCCAGGACCTTGGAAAAAGAATGGAGGCAAAGCTCGAGAAGATGTAAGAAATGTTTAACAAAGAAGTAGAAGAATTAAAGAACAAACAAATAGGGATGAACAATACAATAACTGAAATGAAAAATACACTAGAAGGAATCAACAGCAGAATAACTGTGGCAGAAGAATGGATAAGTGACCTGGAAGACAGACAGGTGGAATTCACTGCCACGGAACAGAATAAAGAAAAGAGAATGAAAAGAAATGAAGACAGCCTGAGAGACCTCTGGGACAACATTAAACACAACAACATTCACATTATAGGGGTCCCAGAAGGAGAAGAGAGAGAGAGAAGGGACCCGAGAAAATATTTGAAGAGATTATAGTCAAAAACTTATCTAACATGGGAAAGGATATAGCCACCCAAGTCCAGGAAGCACAGAGAGTCCCAGGCAGGATACAACCAAGGAGGAACCCGCTGAGATACATAGTAATCAAATTGAAAAAAATTAAAGACAAAGAAAAATTATTGAAAGCAACAAGGGAAAAACAACAAATAACATACAAGGGAACTCCCATAAGGTTAACAGCTGATTTCTCAGCAGAAATTCTACAAGTCAGCAGGGAGTGGCATGATATATTTAAAGTGACGAAAGGGAAGAACCTACAACCAAGATTACTGTACCTAGCAAAGATCTCATTCAGATTTGACGGAGAAATCAAAGGCTTTACAGACAAGCAAAAGCTAAGAGAATTCAGCACCACCAAACCAGCTCTACAGCAAATGCTAAAGGAACTTCTCGAAGTGGCAAACACAAGAGGAGAAAAGGACCTACAAAAACAAACCCATAACAACTAAGAAAATGGTAATAGGTACATACATATCAGTAATTACCTTAAATGTGAATGGATTAAATGCTCCAACCAAAAGGCACAGGCTCACTGAATGGATGCAAAAACAAGACCTATATATATGCTGTCTACAAGAGACCCACTTCAGACCTAGAGACACATACAGAGTGAAAGTGAGGGGATGGAAAAAGATACTCTATTCAATTGGAAATCAGAAGAAAGCTGGAGTAGCAATACTCATATCAGATAAAATAGACTTTAAAATAAAGAATGTTATAAGAGACAAGGAAGGACACTACATAATGATCAAGGGATCAATCCAAGAAGAAGTTATAACAATTATAAACATATATGCACCCAACATAGGAGCACCTCAATATATAAGATAACTGCTAACAGATATAAAAGAGGAAATTGACAGTAGCACAATAATAGTGGGGGACTTTAACACCTCACTTACAACAATGGACAGATCATCCAATCAGGAAATTAATAAGGAAATATAAGCTTTAAATGACCCAATAGACCAGATAGATTTAATTGATATTTATAGGACATTCCATCCAAAAACAGCAGATTACACTTTCTTCTCAAGTGCACACGGAACTTCACCAGGTTAGATCACATCTTGGGGCACAAATCAAGTTTCAGGAAATTTAAGAAAATTGAAATCATATCAAGCGTCTTTTCTGACCACAACGCTACGAGATTAGAAATAAATTACAGGGAAAAAAACGTAAAAAACACAAACACACGGAGGCTAAACAGTACGTTACTAAATAAGCAAGAGATTACTGAAGAAATCAAAGAGGAAATCTAAAACATACCTTGAGACAAATGCCAATGAAAACACGATGATCCAAAACCTGTGGGATGCAGCAAAAGCAGTTCTAAGCGGGAAGTTTATAGCAATACAAGCCTACCTCAAGAAACAAGAAAAATCTCAAATAAACAATCTAACGTTACACCTAAAGGAACTAAAGAAGGAAGAACAAACAAAACCCAACATTAGTAGAAGGAAAGAAGCCATACAGATCAGAGCAGAAATAAATGAAATAGAAACAAAGAAAACAGCAAAGATCAATGAAACTAAAGCTGGTTGTTTGAGAAGATAAACAAAATTGATAAACCTTTAGCCAGACTCATCAAGAAAAATAGGGAGATGACTCAAATCAATAAAATCAGAAATGAAAAAGGAGACGTTACAACAGATACTGCAGAAATACAAAGAATCCTAAGAGGCCACTACAGGCAACTCTATGCCAGTAAAATGAACAACCTGGAAGAAATGGACAAATTCTTAGAAAGGTATAACCTTCCAAGACTGAACCAGGAAGAAATAGAAAATATGAACAGACCAGTCACAAGTAGTGAAATCGAAACTGTGATTAAAAATCTTCCAATAAACAAAAGTCCAGGACCAGATGGCTTCACAGGTGAATTCTATCAAACATTTAGAGAAGAGCTAACCCCTCTTCTCAAACTCTTCTAAAAAATTGCAAAGGAAGGAACACTCGCAAACTCGTTCTATGAGGCCACCATCACCCTGATACCAAAACCAGACAAAGATACTACAAAAAAAGAAAATTGCAGACCAATATCACTGATGAATATGATGCAAAAATCTTCAACAAGATACTAGGAAACAGAATCCAACAACACATTAAAAGGATCATACAGTATGCTCAAGTGGGATTTATCCCAGGGATGCGAGGATTCTTCAATATACGCAAATCAATCAATGTGATACAACATATTAACAAATTGAAGAATAAAAACCATATGATCATCTCAATCAATGCAGAAAAAGCTTTTGACAAAGTTCAACACCCATTTATGATAAAAACTCTCCAGAAAGTGGGCATAGAGGGAACCTACCTCAACGTAATAAAGGCCATATACAACAAAGCCAGAGCAAACATCACTCTCAATGGTGAAAAATTGAAAGCATTTCCTCTAAGATCAGGAACAACACAAGGATACCATGTTCTTGGATTGGAAGAATCAATATTGTGAAAATTACTATACTACCCAGAGCAATCTACAGATTCAGTGCAATCCTTATCAAATTACCAATGGAAATTTTTGCAGAACTAGAACAAAAAATCTTAAAATTTGTATGGAGACGCAAAAGACCCCGAATAGCCAAAGCAGTCTTGAGGGAATAAAATGGAGCTGGAGGAATCAGACTCCCTAACTTCAGACTATACTGCAAAGCTACAGTAATCAAGACAATGTGGTACTGGCACAAAAGCAGAAATATAGATCAGTGGAACAGGATAGAAAGCCCAGAGATAAACCCATGCATCTATGGTCAACTAATCTATGACAAAGGAGGCAAGGGTATACAATGGAGAAAAGACAGTCTCTTCAATAAGTGGTGCTGGGAAAACTGGACAGCTACATGTAAAAGAATGAAATTAGAACACTTCCTGACACCATACACAAAAAGCAACTCAAAATGGTTTAGAGACCTAAATGTAAGACCGAACACTATGAAACTCTTAGAGGAAAACATAGGAAGAACACTCTCTGACATAGATCACAGCAAGATCTTTTTTGATCCACCTCCTAGAGTAATGGAAATAAAAACAAAAATAAACAAATGGGACCTAATGAAACTTAAAGCTTTTGCACAGCAAAGGAAACCATAAACAAGACGAAAAAACAACCCTCAGAATGGGAGAAAATATTTGCAAACGAATCAGTGGACAAAGGATTAATCTCCAAAATATATAAACAGCTCATGCAGCTCAATATTAAAAAAACAACCCAATCCCAAAATAGGCAGAAGACCTAAATAGACATTTCTCCAAAGAAGAGATACAGGTGGCCAAGAAGCACATGAAAAGCTGCTCAACATGACTAATTATTATTGAAATGCAAATCAAGACTACAATGAGGAATCACCTCTCACCAGTTAAATTGGGCATCATCAGAAAATCTACAAACAAAAAGTGCTGGAGAGGGTGTGGAGAAAAGGGAACCCTCTTGCACTGTTCATGGGAATGTAAATTGATACAGCCACTGTGGAGAACAGTATGGTGGTTCCTTAAAAAACTAAAAATAGAATTACCATATGACCCAGCAATCCCACTACTGGGCATGTACCCAGAGAAAACCATAATTCAAAAAGACACATGCACCCCAATGTTCATTGCAGCACTATTTACAATAGCCAGGTCATGGAAGCAACCTAATTGCCCATCGACAGACGAATGGATAAAGAAGATGTGGTACATATATACAATGGAATATTACTGAGCCATAAAAAGGAACAAAATTGGGTCATTTGTAGAGAGTTGGATGGATCTAGAGACTGTCACCCAGAGTGAAGTAAGTCAGAAAGAGAAAAACAAATATCATATATTAACGCATATATGTGGAACCTAGAAAAATGGTACAGATGAACCAGTTTGCAGGGCGGAAATCGAGACGCAGCTGTAGAGAACAAATGTATGGACACCAAGGGGGGAAAGTGGCAGTGGGAGTGGTGGTGTGATGAATTGGGCGATTGAGATTGACATGTACACACTGATGTGTATAAAGTGGATAACTAATAAGAACCTGCTGTATAAAATAATAAATACAATTCTAAAAACAAAAATTGTTTATGACATAGGGCTAGAAAACATCTTAAGTCACCTAATATTTTTCCTTGACTTTAAAGAAGAGCATAAATTATTTTATTTTTGAAAATTCTGAAGGGTATTTCACAATTTCCTTCAGTAGCCCATTTTAGTATCTAAACATACCGTTTTGAACTTAAAAAAAATCAAACTCTTCTATTTTAGCAACTTGAGACTTAGGTCAATTACCCCTAGGCTAATAAAAATGCTAATCTTTTAAAAATTTTGAAACAAAGGGTGATAAAGAATAACTGTCTCAAACATGGTCTGGGATATAACTTTTGTATAACAAAATTTATAATATTTTAGGAAGAAATCAGCATTTCTGATAAAATGTATTATAATCATATTATGTTCAATCTAATGCAATTAAACATTTTGAGAAACTAGCTTCTCTATTGATTATCAGGCAAAAGTTTAATAGTTTAACAAAATATTCTTTTTTTGTATTAGTGTAAGTAGTCTGTTTTTGTTGCTGTTGTTTTTACTGGATGTCTCTAATTGGACTGAATCTTTTAGTTGACATGTTTTAGGTGTCTTGTGGCAATTTTGAAATAAAACTTCATACATGCTCATAATTTAAAAAAAAATACCATACTCATCTACTTCCTTAGAGCTTTTTTTTTCCTTAGAGCTTTTGCTGTTAACTCCTCTCCCTCTCCCCAACCACTCTAAGTTTTTGAGTAACTAGATCAACTGTATGAAGCATCCTGCAGACAGTTTTCCATAAACGCTGTTTTGTGTGGAGCTTTTCCCAGGTAATGGGCAGGAGTGAATTGAGATTTTACTTGCTGGCAACTTGCTGAAATGCAGGTCCTCTGTGTTACTGATTAAATCTGAACCATTATTCGGTGAAACTTGTGTTAAGATTCACATTCTTTGGTGAAAGTTGAAGTGCCTAGCAAGAACAGGACATTTCCTGTAATTTGAGATGAGCCATTATTAAAGCCAAGATTCTCCAGAAAATAATTTCAATTACTGGATTACTTTTCTATTGCTGTGTAATAAATTGCCAGAGTTAGCAGCTTAAAACAACACAGACTTATCATCTCACAGTTTCCATGGATCAGGAGTCTGGGCACAGTTTAAGCCGAGTCCTCTGCTCGGGGACTCACAAGGCTGCAAATCAAAAGTGTTGGCTAGGGCTGAGATGTCATTGAGACTGGGTCTTCTTCCACGTTCACATGGTTGTTGCCTGAATTCATTTCCTTCCAACCGTAGAACACAGGTTGACTTGCATTTTCAAGGCTGGCAAGAAAGTCTCTGACGTCTAGACCCTTGTTTAAAGGGCTCACCTTATCAGGTAGGCCCACCAGGGGAAAATCTCCTTTTTGATTAATTTAAAGCCACCAATTAGGGACCTAAATTACATCTGCAAAGTATTTTCACCTTTGCCATTTAAAACAACATAATCATGGGAGTGATATCCCATCACCTTTGCTATATTTCATTGGTCAGGAACAAGTTGCGAGTCCTACCCACACTCAGGGAGAGATGATTGTACAAGAGCATGAAGCTTATTTTGTTTGTTATTATGCAGGCAGGCAATATTAGTGGAACTTGAAGTAGAAGAGAAAAATAGTCACCCATAATCCTGCCAGCCGATGACTAAAAATGTTTTCCTTTGGCTGTGTGCATGCATAAATTTTATAAAGAACCTATAGAGCAAAGATCCAGTTTTCTGTTGCTCTCTACTTAGGAAAGGCATTTGTTTTGTTATTTACCTAATATTTATACTTGCCACTTTTAAAGAATGAAATTGTTTTAGGTGACTATGTATATTACTGGTTGTCTTATAATTCACAAACAGTAAAAATCATTGTTCTCTGTGTATAGTTTTGTGTTTTGATAAGCACATGTATTTATGTAACCAGCATCACAATAAAGACATATAATATAATCTTGTGCCCATTGGTAGACAAGCCCTCCCCCCACTGCATCCCAGACCTTGACAATTACTGGTGTATTTTCTGTCCCTGTAGTTTTGCATTTTCAAGAATGTTGTATAAATGGTATCATATACTTCAGAGCCTTTTGGGCTTTTCCTTTCACTTAGTACAATGCATTTGAGGTTGTGTAGTAAAGGAATAGCATTCCTTTGACGTAGTAAAAAATACATATTTTGTCTTTGTCCCTGGTTCCTGGTCTAGAACCCCTAAAAACCCTTGAAAGGAACATTTTCTGTTATTCATAATAAGCCTTTTCCAACCATGTCTGACTTGATGAACTCTTGGTGGGTCCCTAGATAGCTTCAGAATGGTGGTGGGTTGCCAGAGGAATCAACAATGTGATTAGAAGTTGGAACTTTCAGCTCCATCCCTGGACCTCCAAGGAGGGAGAGGGTTTGGAGATTGAGTTCAGTCACCAGTGGCCTATGATTTAATTAATTATGCCTATTTAGTAGAACCTACATAAAGACCCTGAAACAGTGGGGTTCGGAGAGCATCAGATTTGGGAAACACATCCACTCGCTAAGCGGGTGGCACACTCCCAACTCTGTGGAGACAGAAGCTCCTGTGCTCAAGAACCATCTGGACCTTGCCCTGTGTGCCTTTTTATATGACTGTTCACTTGTATCCTTTATAATAAACTGGTAATAGTAAAGTTTTCTCTGGAGTTTTGTGAGCCATTCTAGCAAATTAATGTACCTGAAAGGGGGTGGGGTTTATGGGAGCCCCCCCCCCCACCCTCGACCTTGTAGCCAAGTTGAACAGAAGTATGGGTAACCTGGGGACCCAGTACTTGCAACTGGCATCTGGAGTGGATGTCTTGTGAGACTGAGCCCAAAAGCCTGAGGAGTCTAATACTGACTGAGTAGGTAATTGTCAAAATTGAAGTGAATTGTAGGACACCTAATTGGTGTCTGGAGAGCTGGAGAATTAGTTGGTGTGAGGAAAAAATGCACACGTGGTGTCAGAAGTGTTTTGAGTAAAAGTCGCTCAGTTGTACCTAAAGCTGCCTAAGGTTTGGCCTTGTCCAGCTCCTGGGAGGTAACCTTTAAGCCCTTGGAACGTCCTGCTTAATAAGGGTGTCTTTGTTTACTTGGGGGCATTTGGCCACGCCAGACTGCCTATCCTGACAATGTGGCTGATAATTGCGTGGAAGCCTTGGTCTGTGTGCTATCAGCTTGACCTATAGAGGAGCTGAGACTAAAGTCAGCCATGCAGATGGTTAGCCCTACCTATGTTTCAGGCCTTGGATAAAAATGCTGGACACTGAGCCTCGGGTGAACTTACTTGATTGCTTATACTCCATGCACATTATCACAAGTTCTTGTTGGGGGAAATAAACGCTGTGTACACAACTCCACTGGGAGGGGACAGCTGGAAGCTTGGTGTCTTCTGGACCCTGCCGTATGCCCCTCTTCCCCTTATTGATTTTAATCTGTATCCTTTTGCTATATTAAACTGCAACCCAGAGTAAAATGGCTTTTCTGAGTTTTATAAGTCTAGTGAATCTTTGAACATGAGGGTGGACTTGGGGACCCCTGAATTACGGAGGTTCATTCATATTATTTCATGTATATGAAATATTGAATTATTTCAGTGCTGAGTAGCATTCCAAAGTTTGTTCATTCCCCAGCTGAGCCGGTTGCATCTAGCTTTTGGCAATTACAAATAAAACTTCTATAAACATCTGAGAACAGGTTTTTGTGTGAACATAGGTTTTGATGTTACTTGGGTAAAAATACCTAAAAGTGGGATTGCTGGGTTATATGAAAAGTTTAACTTGATGAGAAACTTCCAAGCTTTTCGCGAAGTGGCTCTACCATTCTGTACTAGTCCCAGCTACTACTGTATGAGAGTTCTAATTGCTTCTCATTCTCCTTAGTATTTGATAGTGCCAGTTTTCTTTTTCTTTTAGCCATCTTAATAGGTATGTAATGGTACCGCATTATAGTTTTTCTTTCCATTTCACTAATGACTAGTGATGTTGAGTATCTTCACGTACTTATTTGCCATTTGTATATCTTACTTGTTAAAGTATCTGTTCAAATTTTTTGCCCATTGAAAAATTTTAAAAATTATTGTTTTGAGAGTTCTCTAAATTTTCTGGATACCAATCCTTCATCACATATGTGTTTTGCAAATATTTTCTCCTAGTCTGTGACCTTTGGAGAGGAATTTAAAATTTCAACAGTGTTTAATTTTTAATTTTATGGGTTTTATGGATTTTAAGAAATCTTTGTCTAACTCAATGTCATGAGAATTTTCTGTTTTCTTCTAAAAGTTTTTTAGCTTTTCAAATATTTTACATTTAGATTTTTTATTTTGAATTAATTTTAGTATATGGTATGAGAGATGGATCAAGGTTCTTTTTTTGGTGTATGAATGTCTAATTGTTCTAGCACTATTTGTTGAAGGGATTATCCTTTCTCCATTGAATTACTTTTTTACGTTTGTCTATCAATTGACTATGTATGAGTCTGTTTATGGACTCTCCATTTTGTTCTATTCATCTATCTGTTTACTCTTTTGCTTATATCATGCTGAGTTGATTAATGAAGCTTTACAGTATAGTCCTGAGGTAAGATACTATGAGTCTTTTAGTTTTGTATTTTCAAAATTGTTGTGAAAAAAAACTGTTTTGGTTGTTCCGGTTTCTTTTTCTCTTTTTTTAATTTTTTAAAAATTTATTTTTATTTGTTTATTTTTGGCCGCATTGGGTCTTGTTGCTGTGCGCGGGCTTTCTCTCTAGTTGCAGCGAGCGGGGGTTATGTTGTGGTGCGTGGGCTTCTCTTGCTGTGGAGCACGGGCTCTAGGCACGCGGGCTGCAGTAGTTGTGGCTCGCAGGCTCTAGAGTGTGGGCTCAGTAGTTGTGGCGCACGGGCTTAGTTGCTCCGCGGCATGTGGGATCTTCCCGGACCAGAGCTCGAACCTGTGTCCTCTGCATTGGCAGGTGGATTCTTAACCACTGCACCACCAGGGAAGCCCCTGTTCCAGTTTCTTTACCTTAACTTACTGATTTTAGAATCAACTCATTGATTGCCAGCATCAAAAAATTTGCTGGTATTTTAATTGAGATTACTTTGAATTTGTAGATCAACTTGGGGCTAATTGAGTCTTCTAATACATGTTTGTGGTATATCTCTTCACTTATTTAGGTCTTCTTTCATTCATCAGTACTTTGTAGTTTTCAGCATGGAGAGCTTGTACATATTTTATTACATTTATACATATTTTTATTTGTTTGGGTGCTATTGTAAATGGTACTGGTTTTAAATTTAGATTTCTAACTTTTTGTTTCTAGTGTATGGAGACATAGTTGATGTTTGCATATTGATCTTGTATCCTGCAACCTTGCTAAACTCATTTATTAAAGTTCTAGAAGCTTTTTTGAAGGTTCTTTATGATTTTCTATATAGACAATCATGCCATTTGCAAATAGAGGCAGGCTTATTTCTTCTTTTTCCAGTCTGTATGCCTTTTATTTCTTTTCTTTTATTGTACTTTCTAGGACTTTGAGTATGTTGTTATTGAATAGGAATGGTGACAGCTGATGTCCTTTCCTTGTTCTGAATTTTTGGAGGAAAACATTTAGTCTTTTACTGTTAAATATGATGTTAGCAGTAATTTTTTAGTAGATGCATTTTATCAGGTTAAGTGCCCTTCTCTTCCTGATTGAGAATTTTGTCAGGAATGAGGGTTGGTTTTCTCCAATGTGTATTTTTTGCATTTGTTGATGCTATCATATTTTTCTTCTTTAGTCTGTTGATCTGTTGAATTATACTGATTGATCTTTTAATGTTGAATCAACCTGCATTCCTGGAATAAACCTGCATTGGTTGTGGTGTTATCCTTTTTATAAATTACTGAATTTGATTTGCTAATATTTTGTTGAGGATTTTTGCATGTATGAGGGATAATGAGTTTTCTTTTCTCGTAATTTCTTTGTCTGATTTTGGTATCCAGGTTAATGCTTACCTCATAAAATGAATTTGAGACTTTCCCTCCTGTTCTATTTGTGTAGACTTTTTTCCCACTTTTTTTTTTCCTGTTTAGTTTCAGCTTTGGTAATTTTCTTTTGACCTGTCTTCAAGGTTATTGATTCTTTCCTCAGCTGTGTTAAGCCTGATGAGCCAGCCAAAGGCTTTTAAATTTGTTACTGCAGTTCTTGTTTTCAGCATTTCAATTTCAAAAATAGATGTTTTTGTATAATTTATAGAACAAGTAATGGTAACCAAACATGCAGGCACTGCCTTGGTGATCAGGGAAGTCACCCCCATGGCTAGGCTTATAAATTTTGATTGAATGCCAGCTATCATTGGCAAGGTAAGAGAGATTTAAGTATACAGTATTTATGCCAAGAAGTAGGCATGACTCTTATTCCATTAAGCTGTTAACATGGGGGGTTGAATCAGTCTTGCTTGAAGTTGATGAGGTTTTATGTTTTTTTGTTGTTGTTGCTCTGGTTACCTTCAGTGTATCGTCAACTGTAAATACTTCTATCATCACCTCATGCTTAAGGTGAGAGTTGATTTGCTGGAAAGTTTAACTCAATATTTTTACTCTGCCTCTATGTTTAAGCCTTACTTGTATATCTGAGAGGCTCTCTCTGTACTCTTTTGTTCCTTCTCTACTAGTAGAGTGCAGTTACTTATTACTGGGAGCTCGTTTGCCTTGTGGTATGCTGGGGCTTTGTGGTGGTGGGCATCAGGCCTTATTTTTTTGTCCTAGATCAGCGTTAGTTTTAGACAGGCTGTTTCCTTCTCTTCTCAGTAATCCTGCTTTTCTCCTGATAATAGTAGACCTTTATTGTTTGGTGCTAGGATGATTTCCTGTCCCTCTCTCAGGGGTAGATATTAGCCTCTAATTTGAGGGAATTATAAAAATTTGAATCATAAAACTACCAGAAGAAAATACAGAAGAATACCTATGTATTTTCTAAGCATGGCTTAAGGTCAAAACAAAGATTTTAGCATATTTATGTAAAAACTTAAAACTAGTGAATATCAAAAACAAAGTGCAAGTGGGGAAAGAAACATCCATGAAAATTTAGCTGTAAAAAGCAAATGAAACAATTGACTTTAAGATAAGTTTTGTAATTAGAATAATTGAAAAATGGATTTTTAGCCATTATAAACAAAGAAGAATATAAAGGCATGCAAGGCAGAGGTTTCTAATGTAAAGGTTACTTGTAATGCAGAGTATCTCAAAAATTCCTCCATTTGGAGTTAGTTCTGCTAGGTTATTTTAATATGATAGTTTTAAGAGCAAATTTGGAGAGAAGAGGAAAGAAGTGATTCTACAAGGGTGTTTAAAAACTTGTTTAATTGGGAAATCTTTTGGTCTGTATTATTAAGTTTGTATGTATTAAATGATTGATATGTATATCTTTTCGTGAGAGCTTTGAGATAGAAACTTTCTGGCTAGAAACATTTGTTTTCCTAAGCAAAATTACTTTTGTCAATCCTTTAACATTTTTCAGGTTTGAACCTAGCATGTATCAGGAGAGTGTACTTTGCTGCTTGCTGGATTATTCAGAAGCTTTAGAAGCAAATTTTTAGGAACTTTATTGATTATATTAGCCTCTACTTTTTCTGTATGATTCCTAGAGAAGCAGAGGGGTTTGCCCAAAGTGTACAGTAGTTAGCAGTAGAAGTAACTTAGACTTCTGTGACTCTTGCTCTTTCATTAAATTACATTATGTGACTGATAATTTTAAGTTTGCTATATTTGAGATATACATCTTAAAATACCCGTTTGTAAATGGCTCTATGGCATGGAGATTGACCAGTTTTAACCTAAGTGTATTTGCATACTTTGTGAAAAGAGAAATTGGCTAGTTTTCTGAATATTTCTCTTGGCCATTTAATCTTAGATAATATCAAAATGTGCCTTGAAGTAGCAGAATGTTTCGGGGATGTTGATTTGAATTTTAAGTTTGTAGTTAAAGTTTTTTCCAGGTCTCTTTTTTATGTGTGTCAATTTTGACTTTTGAAGAAAAAATCTAGGGGCCTCCAAATACTGAGCTTCTGTGAACATAGGCCTTGGAATTGGAACACTATTTTATACACGCTTTAATTGAATAAATAAATTATATGTAATAGTGAAGCACACGTGGAGCCAGAAGACAATGCTTTCCTTTATATAGAGTAATTTATTTTTATTGGATATTTATGTTTTGTAGTATGTTATAAATCTCATTATATGTAATCATGTGGCTTTTTCTAGCATATGCCAAAGAAAAGAATGACTAAAGATTTCCCATATTTCACTGCTAGGTCTTGTTTTGTTTTGGTTTTGTTTGTTTGAAGCCAGATGCCATTAATTTAAGAAATGTGTCTCAGAGCTGTGTGTACTTGACCGTGAAGTTTCGTCTGTGGTGAGGAACTTCAGTGGAGTAAGCATGCTGAGATTTTGAGTCAGTATTACTTTATTTATTTATTTATTTGGCTGCGTTGGGTCTTCGTTGCTGTGCGCGGGCTTTCTCTAGTTGCGGTGGGCAGGGGCTTCTCTTGTTGCGGAGCACGGGCTCTAGGTGTGCCGGCTTCAGTAGTTGTGGTGCAAGGGCTTAGTTGCTGTGCGGCATGTGGGATATTCCCGGGCCACTTTTTAGCTTAGGTTTTACTTTGACTTTCCCTCATTTGTAGCTTTAAATACAAGTATAGACGCTCTTTTACTTAATTAACTTTCATGGATATAAACAGAGCCATTCTTTGGGATTTTTAGCTTTGCCACTACTGATACGTGGTAATAGTGAAGGCTTGTGAGAATAATACATACCTTTAGGAACCTGACCTGTTGATAAATGAAGGAGCTAATGTAACAATTGAAGATGTGAAGTGCAAACTGCCATCTAGCATATGCATATTTTAATGGTAGTTAATAGTGGAAGCATTTGTGTGAGGGGTGACAAACAAGAAGTCCTATGGGACACACCGGGAAGACTCTTGCTGTATGCTCAATGGCAACTTTTCATTTATTCTTTTTCTTATAGTTGCTCATTCTATAATGAGAAATTTTCAGTGCTCTTATGTTCATTCTTTCTAAATTAAAAAAAATTATCATTGAAAATCAGATTTGAAGTCTCATTTTTAATAGAAAAATGTTGAAAAGAAGTGGTAGGTTCCTGCACATCCAGAATTTAAATTGGAAACTAGGTAACAAATGTGGAGGCCCAGTAGAGATTTATTTCTCCTTTCTTCCTTTTCACCTTTTCATCTTTCTCCCTCTTGCTCCTTCCACGTGGCATCAAGAAGACAGAAAGTTATGTTTGTATGTTACCTTCATCAAAGACATTATTTGAGACTGTTCTCTTTGGAATGCTAAGAATAGACAGGTGTTTTGCATATACACTTATAGGATCATTTAGGGGTTTGCGTTAAATTGGTAATTTGGTAACAGTGAAAGTTTTTCTTCTGAATTGTAACCCTTTCTCTGTATCTCTTCTTTAGAAATTATCCTCAGGAACCACCTTGCTTTTCTGGTGAAGCTCAAGTTTCATGAAGGCTTTACATTGTACTTCCATGATGAAATGAGATAATGTATGTAAGACATTGTTTTAAAGGCGATGAATAACCCTATAGAAAGAACATGAACTCTTTTGTTTATGACCCTCACTTGAGAGATTCTAAGTTCCTCTTAGCTGGGTTGGATTTAGAAAAAGGTACATTTTTTGCGATGTTCATTCGTTAATTCAGTAACATGTATTGAGTATCTATTATGCTCAGGTCTTAGTGGATGCTGGGAGTATTGTTATGAACAAGATAAATTGTCCTTGCTTTTATGGAGCTTATAGTCTGCCAAGGGAGACAAATATAAAACAGTCTTTTACACAATAAATGTTATAAATACAATTGTGATAAGTACTAAGACAAATGGGAAAAGTTTTGAAAATCCATAATTGGGGATTTGATAATCTTGGAATCAGATAGCTTCCTTAAGGAAGTGACATTTGAGTTACTTTATCATTATCATAAATGTGGTTGAGGAATTCAGTTTAAATAAGTGCTTAGGGAAATACTTAGATAAATATTAGTTAAGGTTTAATAATAAGCATGATAAATTTATATTCCATTCTACTCTTGGTCTTCCATTTGCAGAATTCAGTTGAAACTCTTGGCTTTCTTCATTTTAACATTGGCTTCCACAGTTCCTAGATATCCTCATATAGTCTGAGCTCATAATCCAATCCAGTCTTTACATTTGGCAGTAAATAAAAGCCTCCAAGTTATAATAGATTTGAAAATTATTTGTTAAAATGCACTAAACTTACCTTGTATTCCATTCCAGGAATACTTCCTTAAATATTAAACAAACCAAGGCATTTCTATTGTCTATCTTCCCAGATAGACTGAACTTCTTAAGGACAGAGGCCCTATCTCCAGAACCTTGCAGGATGTGAGACACATAGTAAGTGTAAAATAAACAAATCCGTTATGAATAATCTGTGTTAAATAAGGAGGAAACAACTTGGCAACTGACCTTCCTGTTTCTTTTAAGTTACTTTTTAGCATAATACAGAGGCTTTGAATCAGAAGGTCTGGTTTTGAATTCCAGTTCCTTAATGTGTATTCCTAGGCAAATAACTAATTAAACTTCTGTAAACCTCATCTTCTTCATCTTTAAAATAAAGATTTATTTACATGCGATTACATGTGTAAAGTACTTCGCATCGTGTCTGGCACATAGTAAGTGTTTCACAAATGGTGGCTAATATTATTACAAGATACAGATCTTCCTTGGCTTACGATGGGGTTACCTCTAGATAAACCCATCAGAAGTTGAAAATATCCTAAGTTGAAAATGCATTTAATACACCTAATCTTCAGAACATCATAGCTTAGCCTTGCCTACCTTCAGCATGCTTAATATACTTACATTAGCCTACAGTTGGGCAAAATCGTGTAACACATAGCATATTTTATAATAAAGTGCTGCATATCTCATGCAATTGATTGAATCCTTTACTGAAGTGAAAAACAGAATGGTTGTAAGTGTATATCAGCTGTTAACCATTGTGATTGCGTGGCTTGACTAGGAGCTGCAGCTTGCTGCCATTGCCCAGCATCAAGAGGGAGTATGGTACTACCCTTACTAGCCTGGGAAAAGATTAAAATTCAGAATTCAAAGTAAGGTTTCTACTGAATGCATATTGTTTTCACATTGTCCTAAAATTGAAAAATTCTACGTTGATCCATCTTTAAGTTGGGGACTGTCTGTACATGCACTAAACCTTTTTACATATTTGTTTTATCTGTGATGCTTAAAATATATACCTATAGTGATGCAGGATACTGGTATGTGTTAGAGCAGATAATTGGCCCTTTCTTTAGTTAAACCAAGTGAAAAATAACTAGTTGGTTGTTTATGAAACTAAATTTGATGAACTACTCATTATTGATAATTAAGTGGGTAATGGTGGCACTTATCATTGTAATGAATACATTGTCTTCCTTTATAAGTCAGGTTTTTAAATAAACCAAGTAGATTTTATAAATAAATTTTTGTAGACTTTTAAAAAAAAAAGATCCCCCATTTTATCTTGTATATAGATTAAGATAATTGGATGTACGAAATTTGCCTGAATTGATGTGTATGTGTGTGTGTGGATATATTTAATGTACATATTTGGGTTTGGGGATGGAAAGAGTAGAAGATCTAGTCTATATATCTAAATTTTCAGCTTCTGTAAACTTAGTTATTTTAAGTACTTCTGTGTCACTGTCTTCATCTATATAGTGAAGTACCATAACTTACAACTATAGTACTATAACTACTTTTCTTTATAGTTACTAATCCTGGCATTTTCTGAGGATCTTTATGAAAGTAAAGGATGTAAGGGAACTAACTGAACAAACAAATATTTTAAGGTTTCAAGTCTGACTTTAAATTTATTTTTATTCCATGTTATTTACAGTTATGAGTTGCTGGCAAAAATAATGTAACTACAGTTGACTGTTGAACAACTCGGGGGTTAGGGGCGCTGATCCCCAGTGCAGTAGAAGATCTGAGTATGACTTTACAGTCAGCTCTCAGTGTCAGAGGTTCTGCATCTGTGGATTCATACTACAGTAGTACTTAAACGGAAGAAAACCTGCATGTAAGTGGACCCACGGTCCAATCCCATGTTGTTCAAGGGTCAACTGTACTCCCTGAAACAAAGCAAAAAAATGCCAGCAAACAAACAAAAATCCTTTAAGGCCGTTTTATTTTACATTTTAAAAAATGCACTTCAAGTTTCTCCAAAAGCAAAACATCCACACATTAGTGATTTGTTGTTGTTGTCATTGAACCCTAGGTACTGGTTGTAGTCAAGGGATTCCTAGACTGCTATCTGGAATATAGTTCTAAGAATATAAGATGTTTGAAAATGTTATGAAGATATATGGCCTTCTGAAAAACTTTTTGGTTTTGCATTTGAAATGTTTTGATTGATTTGGTTGATTGACATGCTTTTCAGAGCACTTGAAAGGATAGCATTCTACATATGGAGAGGGTTCCTAGGGTCCATTTAGAGGAGCTTGCCTACAAAATTAAAATCAGCTGGCAGTTTTATTAAGGCAACAGGACAACCTATACTCTAAAAATATAATTTAGTGAATGGTATTTATGTGATAATATGTGCATATTATATGTGCATCTCTTTTCTCAAACGACTTTATATTTTCTCACTTGCTCCCAGACTATCACTGAGATTAGGAAGCAGGCAATTTCAGTTGTAGCAATTGTGTCATACCAGAGATCACAAAGCAAGTCATTGATAAATTGGTATCTGAATTTAGATCTTACTTTGTTTTTTTCTTTCCACATGTTAGATTATTTTCACCAGGTTATTTTACTGACTCCTTAATCCACGTTGAGACTTTAGAAATCTTAGTCTGTAGTTCTCAAGGTGATTTGCTAAGTATTATACAGTATGTTCTAAAAGAGTGGACTTGGAAATAAGATGGCACATGTAAAATTAAATTTTTCTCTCAACTTGCAAGTATGCTTTTCTAGATATGGTTTTCCTTTGTTATCTATTACAGTTCTACATTTGGTCTTTAGAGTAGCAAAATTAGACAATGATGGTTAAAATCTGTCTTGCAATTTTGGTTTTTAACCTGTTAGCTGTGGCCATGCATTTTCCATTTCAAACAGCTCAGCTTGGGTGTTGTAAGAAAGCAGATAACAGCCTTATGTTTATTTTAAATATTCAAATTTCTAGTGTAAATTCCTTTTAAAAAGGTAACTTTTTTTTGTGGAGGCTTAGAAAAATCTTTAAGAAACCGAAATTTAGAAAAAGTTTTTATTGGACTAGAAGAATTTTGGGAGTTTATGTAATCAGTAGTGGCCGTGAAAAAAAACCCACAACTGGGATTTTGAAAACTACTTTTTAAAAAACACTATAATGTATGCCTGAAATCGAACTTCTCACCGACATCTATAGAGGTTTGATCTAGAAGAATTGAAGGGTTAGATCAAAGAAGGAGTAATTGTTCTAAGTTGGAGATCTGTACGTGTATGGGTTACAAAGTCCTGTTATGATTGGACTGGAAGAAAACATAATTTATTTTCCTGAACTATGATTGGCTAAAATCCTTTTCTTTCCACGGTATTTTCTAACAACTGAATCCGGAGCCTTTCCCTGTTTTTATTATCTGATCAGTGAGTTTGGCGTATGTACTAGTACTAAAAGTACTCAAATTGGTGCAGAGACTGTGAATTTTAAGAATGTTGACAAAAAGCCCTCAACCGGATGTTTGGCTTTCTTACAATAAAGCAGTATCGAGGTGTAAATCTCTGAATAGCTCAAACCCATAATGAGTATCTCCCCAAAACAGGAAGAATGAAAGGATGACACTGTTATCTTCGTTTTCATTTAAAGTCGTGGACTGTGTTTCTGTCGTGACCGAGTTCTGTGGGCTTAGTTTTCATTTGAAAGTGTTGCTCTGCTTTGCAGCTGGGACTACGGGACTTTTAATTCAGGCAAAATTGCGGCTAACTCAGACTGCAGGCGCCATGTGTTCTGAAAAACATCACTCTGGAGATGCGGCTTTTAACCTTGAGTTTGTTTTGTGACCCAGAGTGGAACCAGCACACTTCACTTTCACCTCACCCCCAACTCCCCCACTTCTCAGGGAGCGACGAGTAGAGAGGTGGACGTCAAACACTACGTTTCTGAAGGACTGCACTCCTTTCTCCCGCCCCACTCTGTTTTTTTATCCTGGCTGGTCCCGCAGACGCTGCTGCAGCGTCGGGCACTACTTTCCGTCTGCGGTGGTTCCTCCGACCCTCTCCCGAGGCTCCCTCCCCCAGCCCGCGCCGGCGGAAGGAGACGCGCGGCGCTCCCTCAATCACGCTAGTGGATGGGGAGGCGGAGTAGTACTGGCCGCGGCGCGGTGGCAGTAGCGGCTGACGCTGCTTCGGGGCCTGAGACGGACGTGTGGAAATTTCTGTCCGTTTCTTTCCTTTATTTGTGGAACTGCAGCCAGAGGCTGCAAGTCGGGGAGCCCAGGGGAGCGCTGAGGATTGTGAGAGACCGAGGTCGCTGTGCCCTTCTGGGCAGAGCGTCCAGTGCGCCCCCGAGCCTGCGCTCGCTTACGGGGCCGCCGCCTTCCCTAGGTCAGCTGTCCTCGGCATGGGCGGCCGGTAGGAGCGGGGTTTCGGTGATTTCCTGGCAGCTGAGGAGGCAGCGGCCACTTCGGCAGCGACGGCTATGGCGGTGGAGACGCGGCCGGAGCTGGTGGGGAAACGGTTCCTGTGCCTGGCGGTCGGCGAAGAGGCGCAGCCGGAGCGCGGGGAGAGCGGACGCTGCTGCCGGGGCTGGCGAGCGGGGGTTATCCGAGCGGTGTCACATAGGGACAGCCGCAATCCCGACTTGGCGGTAAGAGAGCGAACTCCCCTCAGTCTCTCGCCCGCGGCCGCAGCCCCACCCCTGGTCTCGCAGCCGCACCTTGTGGGGTTACCTCTGGCACCTGGCTTAGCCAGGCCAACTGGCGGTCACGCCCCTCTCCTGCGCTCTGGGCCGGTTTGTCCACGTGCCCTGCCAGGATCGCCTCCTCCCCGCGAGGAACTTCCCCTGCGGGGGCGGTGACCCCCTCGGGACTCCCCGGCGCCCGCCCGGGCCCTTTGGCCCGCTATCCGGGAGGGATGCGGCCGCGGAGACCTGACGGAAAGGCGGGGTTGCCAGCCGGGTGCTGCGTGGGCGGGTGGGGGTGGGGGCGGACCCCTCGCTCGTGGCGGTAGGGGCCCAGCTTCACCTGCCTCTCTGTGCGAAAGTCTTACCAGTGCAGGCGTTGGAGACTGAAAACTTATCCCGTAAGGTTGCTGAAGGGGAGGGAGAAAAGGAAGGAGACAGAGCTCTGGTTTTCCAGTCTGTCCTGGGATTCTTGTGTGTTTTCGAGGCAAAGGCCCCGGCAGTGGCGGGGGCCCTGATTCAATCTTTTCCTACAGTAGATGCTTGGATTTCTAACAGAAAACGATGAAAATGAAAACTTTTGGTTTGGAGGGCCATGGAAATTATTATCTCCCTCCCTCTCTCCCTTCTTTTCTTCCGTTTGTTTTTTCCATAGTGTGTTTTTTTTGTTAGAAGGGAATAGTGTGTTAAAGTCATCCATTCCTGGGTTTTATATGATTTTAAATGAAGCAAGAAATATTGTAAGTTAAAACGTTTAAGATTCTGCAGAACCTTAAAGTGTCTTTTTCTTTGCTTGCTTTTCCTTACTTGTGACACTGCCAGTGTTTTCTTTCACTAGTGTAGGAGTGTGCAAGATTCTGAGACAGGATATGCTGTTAGTGTTCCAATAACGTCTTCTGGGGGACATGTTGGAGTTAAGGAGCCAAGGAGAAGCAAGACACTGACTAGGCTTTGAAAGGTTGATTTATGAATACATAATCCATGAAATTTATTGGTAATACTGTGGGGTATTTAATTTTTCAGTGGATATTTAAAATTTGGGAACTTCCTTCTTTTTGTTTATATGCAGGTTTACAATTCTGAATTTACGTGTACATATGTATCTTAATACTTTTGTTGGAGTTTTTGCGTGTTTTTGTTAACTCCGGTTTCATGAACGTAGTCAGTGATATGGTTTTTTGTGGAGTGTGTTAATGTCAACTTGATACTGCAAAATATGTTTGTAGAATAGAAGTAATTTTGGAGATTTTGGTTGGTTATTCTCGTTGAAAAGAAGAAAAAGAGAATCTTCCTTAAAAAAAAAATCCAAACATTTCTTAATGGTTCTACAAATTGTGGCAATTCAATGTTTGTGTAAAAAGCATGTGCTTATTTTAATTTTCCTCCTTTTACTCTGATATGTAATTGTCTTGGCTTTATGTGGAAGATAGATTATGGGTCAGCTTTTTTTTTTTTTTCCCCGGGTACTTGGGCCTCTGACTGTTGTGGCTTCTCCCGTTGCGGAGCACAGGCTCTGGACGCGCAGGCTCAGCGGCCATGGCTCACGGGCCCAGCCGCTCTGCGGCATGTGGGATCTTCCCGGACCGGGGCACGAACCCGTGTCCCCTGCATCGGCAGGTGGACTCTCAACCACTGCGCCCAGGGAAGCCCTTGGGTCAGCATTTTTTAATTGTTTCAAAACAAACATAGAATGATATTTTGTGTTTTCCTAAAAATTTTGTGTTTTGTTTTAGTAGATACAAGAAAATTGGGAAGTATAGTGTTAAATTACGAATGTCATTGGCGACAGTCAAGTTATCGAAGTTAAATATATTAAAAATTTTTTTGTATGGGAATTTAAATGATATGAGGAGGGGGGTTTACACATACCATGTTTGAAAAGGCAAGATGATAAATTGGGTATTTAAAAATGAAAAGTATACGTGGATGGAGGGAATCAACTGGAAAGAACAGGAAGGAGTTTCCTCAGATGATGGAAACGTTTTGCATCTTGATTGATTACACGGGTGCATACATATGTCAAAACTCATTGAATTGTGCACTTAGTATCTGTGCATTTCCTATATGTAAATTTTACCTCAAAAATGTGTTTTGAACTATAACTATGTGAACCTTTGACAGTTTTCCTGTAACAGTCTTAATTTAAAAAATTTATGTTGTTACAGTGTAATCTGAGTTTTTTAGCCTGGAACCTACAGATTTAGCATTACGTACAAACTTTCTTATATTTCTTTTTTTGCATTCATATTTTCTAAGTTAAACTTGGGACAGTTTAGCATCACCAAAATGCAATTCGCGTTGTAGACTTTTGTTACTGCAGAATAAATCAAGCCCAAAGGAGCGCTTTTTAAAAAAAAATTATTTATTAATTAATTAATTTATTTTTGGCTGTGTTGGGTCTTTGTTGCTGCTCGTGGGCTTTCTGTAGTTGTGGTGAGCTGGGGCTACTCTTTGTTGCGGTGCGCGGGCTTCTCATTGTCTTGGCTTCTCTTGTTGTGGAGCATGGGTTCTAGGAGCACAGGCTTCAGTAGTTGTGGCACGTGGGCTCAGTAGTTGTGGTTCGCAGGCTCTAGAGCTCAGGCTCAGTAGTTGTGGCGCACGGGCTTAGTTGCTCCGCGGCATGTGGGATCTTCCCGGGCCAGGGCTCGAACCCGTGTCCCCTGCATTGGCAGGCAGATTCTTAACCACTGCACCACTAGGGAAGCCCCCCAAAGGAGCTTGATCAATTACTTTTGTGTATTTTTTTTTTTTTTTTGGTTACAAATATATGTAATTTAAAAACTGCAAGTTCATTAGGAATCTCAGATATGTATGTATTTATGGCACATGATTTGGAAGGATAATTATCAGAACTTGAAAGTAGTTTAGGGGATGCTTGGTCTCAAAAGTTAGTTATTCTTATTTTTGGTCTTATGTATGAGGAATTTCCACATGCATTAATTTCCTATACTACTGTTAACTAATTATCACAACCTTGGTGGTTTAAACAATACGAATTGATTATTATAATGGTTCTGGAGATGATAAGTCTAACTTCTGGGTTTCTATGGGCTAAAATCAAGGTGTGATTATAATTGTGTTCTTTACTGGAGGCTCTAGGTTTCACTTTTAGAAGCAGCCCACATTCATTGGCTCGTGGTCCTCTTCCTCCTTAAAAACCAGCAGTTTGTCTCTGTTTTTCTCTAGTTACATCTCCCTCTTGACTCTCCTCCTTCCCCTTACACTTTTAAGTGCCCTTGTGATCATACTGGGCCCACACAGATAATCCAGGATAATCTCCCCATCTGCTAATTAACAACCTTAATATCATCTGAACCCTAATTCTCCTTTGGCATGGAGTTTAACATAGTTACAGGTCTCATGTATTAGGACATGAGCATCTTTGAGGTGGCATTATTCTGCCCACCATACCATGGTAGCAAAAATATTCTTTTACAATATGACCATGATTTGATACAAATAAATTAAGGCTAAAATTATTGTACTTTTTCCTGCTGTGAGTTTTAGCGATATCACTATGTGATCTCTTAAGTAAATGAGCTTAATTTGTAGAAGTTGTACTCAGCTGTGCTTGTATAATTTCACCTATTTTGTTGGTGACTTTTAAAAAATGGCTTGAAAAATCTTCTGGGATATCTTGGAATTACATTAACCAACAAAAGACTTTATCTGAACCCTTTTAATTCAGGAGGACCAAGTTGTTGATTAAATTGAAATACATAAAATACATTGTGAGCCCTCAGCATGTTTTCTTTTTTGTAGCTCCATTGTTTAGAAAGGTTCTTCAGTTGTTATACATGTTGAATGTTTATTACTGCCCTACTTTTTGAGGAACTTTCTAGAAGATTGATAGTATTATGGAAGGAAAGCTGACAGTTGAGACAAGTATGGTTGCATAATATTCAACCTTGAATAATATTGTCATGCTAATTATAGAGCAAAAATTGATTTACTCTTTGCTCATTTTACTTCCCTTGCACAACTTAACAGCCCTTTATTTATTTACTTATTTATTTATTCATCCATTCAGTCACTTACCCACCTACCTTCCCTTGAAGCTTAATGTGATTGCATCATTGTTTCACGCTAATCCTATCCAAAATGTGAGTATTTTTTAAAAATGTATCAGGTTTTCATAAAACATTCCAGGTTACCGTGACATTTTGCAATGTCATTGAAAATCATTTTTAATCTGGTTAGAGACCTCCCCACTGGGATTCTTCATTTTGGATGCAGTCATCTATTTTCCTTTCCCACAAAAGTTTCTACTTTTCCACACTCCTCTTTTTTTCTTTTATCTTGGACTTTAGTCTTCCAGATTAAAATCTAAGAGTGTGCTGTTTGTGTTTGAGTCTGCTTCTTGAGAATAAAATTCCCAGAATTTTGCACTCGACTTTGTGCTGTGTTGCATAAGAGGTTAGATATTTGCTGAGTGAATGAGAAGTTGAAGTACATTATACCTGATAGATCTTCATACCAAGGACCCAGTCCTGTTTCAAATGAAATAGAAACTGCTCTGCAGCTCCTGAGAATGGACACTTAACAGATTCACACTTGGGATCTCTGGATCTTGGGTCAGTTATTCTTTTTCCCTGTAGAATAATATTTCCATCATTTCTATTTTTGCATAAGAATTCTTTTGAGTCAGTCTCCTTTATATTAATATATTGCTTGAAACAGAGTCAGGGAAGAAGTAAAGTTATTATAAAGGAAGGAAAATATTAACTGAAGTATTCAAAAATTCAGGAAGGGATGCTAAGAACTGAATTACATCTTGATTGCAACATAAAAGAAGAACACAGATACAACAACAAAGGCAACACACACACAAATAAAAACTTCTGTTTCTTGGTGAAAGAAGCTAACTCTTTTTTAATGTCAGTAGAGAAATATGAAGATATTTTGCGTACATTGAAAAAAAGCGGTTTACATATAATCATGGAACATTTTTCTGTAGCGCTTATAAAACTTTACTCCTGACTACCATTAATACTAAATTTGATAACATCTTGAGTTCTTTGGGGACTCATTATCGGATAGAAAGGAGCAAATGCACACAGTTTCTGAATGTTCATACCAAGTTGCTTTATGAGTGATATAATATAATTTTAAATCTCTTTCACAAGAACAGTGTTCTCAGCAAATATTTTATTTGAAGTACAATGAATCAATGTGAAGTTACTTGAAAATAGTTGTTATCTAATAGTCCCTTGTTAAAAACTCAGATTGAAAGTTTCTTGTAGAGAAGTGAAAAGTATGGGCAATTATTGTTACCTATTTTTTAACTTGAAAATTACTCTCTGTCTAATAAAAAGCATTCTACAATTAAAAAAAAAAAGTACCAGGTTTTAGGACTTCCCTGTTGGCCCAGTGGTTGGGACTTGGCCTTCCAATACAGGGGGTGCAGATTCAATCCCTGGTTGGGGAGCTGGGATCACACATGCCTCATGGCCAAAGGACCAAGAACATGGAATGGAGTCAGTGTTGTAACAAATTCAATAAAGACTTAAAAATGGCCCACATTGGGCTTCCCTGGTGGCGCAGTGGTTGAGAGTCCGCCTGCCAATGCAGGGGACGCGGGTTCGTGCCCTGGTCTGGGAAGATCCCACATGCCGCGGAGCGGCTGGGCCCGTGAGCCATGGCTGCTGAGCCTACGTGTCCGGAGCCTGTGCTCCGCAACGGGAGAGGCCACAACAGTGAGAGGCCCACATACCGCAAAAAAAAAAAAAAAAAATCCTTAAGAAAAATGTTATCAGGTTTTTTCAGTACCCAAAAGGAACAAAAAATCATAGTATTGTGTTTCATAGACCAAACATGTAAATTTGTTTGTATTTGGGGGAATTTTCTAATGCTCACTTAGTGAGGAGTAGCTAACTTTGTAATATAGATTTTAAGCTGTTCTAAACTGTGTACTAACTGTAGGTTAAAGTTACTTTGCAAATCTTATATGTCCTAAATGTAAGTATCTTAAATATGAAAACTGTGTTTTTCTGCTTACCTGTCTCTTCATTTAAGTTTCATATTGAGTTGGTGGTATTTGATTCTTTAAGTTTTGTTAGGATAATTCTTTAGGTAAGTCTAAAATGTATATCATGGTGTTGTAATATTGCCAATACTAATTTCTGGTCTAGGCACACAGTGTTGAATGAATGAATGAATGTATTTTATTTCATTGCTCAGTATGACCTGGATAAGTTAACCATAGGGAAAATTGGTTTAGCTGGTAGGTAGAAAAACTTTTATGTCTGATTTGAGTACATACAGGTTCCGCCGCCACCCGCCCCCCCCCCGCCCTTGAATTTATATTGTGATTGGTCCTAAAGACTTATGTACAGGAAAATAAGTATGTAAACTGTAGCTGTGGTGGCAAGTAACTTGTGCAGTTGTAACCACTAGCTGGTTTTAAAAGTAGACAGCCAAAAAAAAAAAAAAAAAAAGTAGACAGCCACCCAGTAAATGGTGTGAAGTGTATGTTTCTGTGTAAAATTAAATAAAGCATGTTTTGTTTTTTCCCTTTTGACCAGTCATAGATATATCCCAGCACGTATTTTGATGCCATTAATTTAAAATAGAGAATGTGGGCTTCCCTGGTGGCGCAGTGGTTGAGAGTCCGCCTGCTGATGCAGGGGACGCGGGTTCGTGCCCTGGTCTGGGAGGATCCCACATGCCGCGGAGTGGCTGGGCCCATGAGCCATGGCCGCTGAGTCTGCGCGTCTGGAGCCTGTGCTCCGCAACGGGAGAGGCCACAGCAGTGTGAGGCCTGCGTACCGCAAAAAAAAAAAAAAAAAAAAAAGATAGGAGCAAGTGTACATGGTTTCATTCCTCCCACTCATATGTGATCAACCTGAGCATCACTAAAAGAAAACCACACATTATGAATCTACTGGCAATATATGGTAGGAAGTACACCAATGAAATATTTGTACTAAAAATAAAACCAATGAAGTATTTGTACTAAAAATTATTGAACTTGAGTATAATCAAGCTTCTACATTCAACCACTAATTTGCAGGACATATGAGGGTAGAGGAGCATGTTAAACACCACCATGAGGATGCAGTCAACTAGGTCCAGGATGTGGGAAATTCTAGAACTAGAGCTGTGCTGTTGAATCTTGTGGCAAGTTAAATTGATTAAAATTGAATATCAGTTCCTCATTCACTGTAGCCAATTTCAGGTTCTCAGTTGCTACATCTAGCTAGTGACTATGGTTTTAGACAATACAAATAAAAAAATTTCTATCATTGCAGAAAGATCTATTGGATGCCACTATTCTAGAGTAAGCTTTAAAAGAACAGGCAACTTATCATACAGACTAGTAGAAGGGGGAAAAAATGGAATGATAAAAATAAAAGAAGGCAGGAAGAGAGACAAACATAACAAAGGCGAGACAAACAGAAAGCACAAAATAAGAGATTTAATTTAAACCCAGATATATCAGTAATTACATTAAATGTAATTGACTAAACATTTCTATTAAAAGGAAGGTTATAAAACTGGGAGGAGAGAACCCACAAAACACACTTACTGGGACTTCCCTGGTAGCACAGTGGATAGGAATCTGCCTGCCAATGCAGAGGACACGGGTTCGATCCCTGGTCTGGGAGGATCCCACATGCTGCGGAGCAACTGAGCCCATGCACCACAACTACTGAGCCTGCACTCTAGAGCCCGCAAGCCACAACTACTGAGTCCACGTGCCGCAACTCCTGAAGCCTGTGTGCGTATGGCCCGTGCTCCGCAACAAGAGAAGCCACCGCAGTGAGAAGCCTGCACACCGCAACGAAGAGTAGTCCCTGTTTGCTGCAACTAGAGAAAGCCCACGCGCAGCAGTGAAGACCCAACGCAGCAAAAAAAAAAAAACTACCCACGCTTATTTGCTGTTTATAACAAATCTATCTAAAACATACAAATACTTACAGGAGGTTGTAAAAAGATGGGAAAAAAACTTCCATGCAAATACTAATTAAAGATAGTTGACATGGCTATGCTAAAGACAGTGTTTAAGAAAAGAAGCGTTATTTGGGATAAAGAGGCTTTGTTTACCATGGTAAGAGTTTATTCAGCAAGAAGATATAATTTCAGTTTTCTAAGTATCTGTGACATGACTTAAAATACATAAAGCTGGAATTGATAGAACTATTAGAGAAAATAGACAGATGTATAACCATAGTGCGAAGTTAAATAGCTGATAGAACTAGCAGTAAAATAACAGTAATAGAATAATAAGTACTTGGCTTTGGCCATCTCACAAGGCAGTTGTGTGAATGAGGTAGTATATTTAATAAATACACCGTCATTCAATATGAGTAGGTATTTAACATGAATAAATACTGAAATACTTTTATTCAAAAAATATTTGAGCACCTTCTAATGACTGGTACCGTTTAAGACATGTGTTTTGTAAGGTGTGCAGCTTTAATCAAACGTAAGATGTTGTCAGGTACAGTTACCAATTTTAAGTGCTTAATGAATGATAAGCAGTAATATCTGTATGGATTCATAGAAGTGAGTGATACAGATTTGAAGGATGCATTCGTTGAGGAAACAGGATATTTTGGGCCCTGAAGAGTGACTGGCATAATATATTGGGTTGGCCAGAAAGTTCCTTCGGTTTTAAAATAAAAATAGAAGACACATTTTTCATTTTCAGCAAGAAATTTATTGAACAACATATTCACCATTTTGTTTCACTACCTTCTGCCATTTTTCAGACAACTTCATAATTTTCATCTTACCAAAACTTTTTAATCTTTTTGAGCAAAGAACTGGTCCAGGTGCCTTTTCCAGTCTTCCAGGGAATTGAAATTTTTTCCATTAAGAGAATTTTGTAAAGACGGAAATAAATGGAAATCCGAAAGTACAATGTCCGGTGAATACGGCGGATGACTCAGAACTTCCCAGCCAAACTGTAACAGTTTTTGCCTGGTCATCAGAGAAACATACGGTCTTGTATTACCCTGATGAAAGATTATGTGTTTTCTGTTGACTAATTCTGTACGCTTTTCGTTGAGTGCTGCTTTCAGTTGGTCTAATTGGGAGCAGTACTTGCTGGAAATAATCGTCTGGTTTTCCGAAAGGAGCTCATAATAGAGAACTCCCTTCCAATCCCACCGTATACATAACATTCACCTTCTTTAGATGAAGACTGGCCTTTGGTTTGGTTGCTAGTGGTTCATTTTGCTTGCCCCACAGTCTCTTCCATTCCCCATTATTGTACAGTTATCCACTTTTCATCGCTGGTCACAATTTGTTTTAAAAACAGTACGTTTTTGTTGTGTTTCAGTAGAGAATTGCATGCAGATACACAGTCAAGAAGGTTTTTTTTCGCTTAACTTACGTGGAACCCAAACATCAAAGCAATTAACATAGTCAAGCTGGTGCAAATGATTTTCAGTGCTTGATTGGGATATTTTGAGTATGTTGGCTGTCTCCCACATGCTATAACGTTGATTGTTCTCGTTGATTGTTCTCAGTTAATGTCTCGATTTGATCGCTATCAACTTCAACTGGTCTACCCGCCCGTGGAGCATTGTCCAGTGAGAAATCTCCAGCACGAAACTTCGCAAACCGCTTTTGACACGTTCGATCAGTCACAGCACCTTCTCCATATACTGCACAAATCTTTTTTTGCGTTTCAGTTAGGTTTTTACCTTTCTTGAAATAATAAAGCATAATATGCCAAAAATGCTGCTGTTTTCTTCCATCTTCAGTATTAAAATGGCTATACAAAAATTCACCAATTTACAAAGTGAGAGAGTGGCATGGACATATATACACTACCAAATGTAAAATAGGTAGCTAGTGGGAAGCAGCCACATAACACAGGGAGATCAGCTCGGTGCTTTGTGACCACCTAGAGGGGTGGGATAGGGAGGGTGGGAGGGAGGGAGACGCAAGAGGGAAGAGATATGGGGGTATATGTATATGTATAGCTGATTCACTTCGTTATAAAGCAGAAACTAACACACCATTGTAAAGCAGTTATACTCCAAGAAAGATGTTTAAAAAAAATTCACCAATTTTGATTTTTTTAAATTCACTCTGATATGACAGCTGTCATGGTACATTCTACAAAATTGTTTTGAATGAAGTTAAAGACACCTAAGCGCTACTAGAGCCATCTTAACGAGGAAACTGAAAAACATTATGGCCAACCCAATAATAATATTAGAAGAGGTATAAAGTGGTTTTGGTAGAACGAATGGCATGAGGAAAAGCAAACCACTTGGCTTCAGAGAGGGTTCATATTGGAATAACAATAAGAAAAATAATGTGAAAATTAGGGCCAAATTGTAATATCAGATTGAGAAATTTGTGGTATGTCTAGAGTGGCTGGCTGAAATGAATATCCTAGTACTTGTGTCATTTCCCAATTTTATGAATACAGTTGTCCCTAGGTATCCATGGGGGCTTGGTTTCAGGGCCCCCTCAGATACCAAAATCCAAGGGTGCTCAAGTCCCTTTCTTAAAATGGCATAGTACAGTTGGCCCTTCGAATCTGAATATGTAGAGCCATAACTATATTTTTGAAGGTAGAATGAAGGGCCTTTAATTTTGGTCGCTGAAACAGCAGACTAATTTCCATACAGATTGTACCTGTTTACAGCTGCAGTTTATGGAAGCACCAGTTTTCCCACACAAGTCTCAACACTATTGGATATTGTTAGTCATAATTTTTGCCTAATTCGCCCCCAAAAAAAGGTACCTTGCTTCAATTCCTGTTTATGTGTTTTTGAGTCTCATGTATTTATTGGCCTTATTTTAAAAATATATAAATAGCTTGCTCGTAGTTTGGCCTTTTTCTTTTTTTAATTAGTTATGTATTTTATTTTTGGCTGCATTGGGTTTTTGTTGCTGCATGTGGGCTTTCTCTAGTTGCAGCGAGCGGGGGGCTACTCTTCATTGCGGTGCGCAGGCTTCTCATTGAGGTGGCTTCCTGTTGCGGAGCACAGGCTCTAGGTGCAGGGGCTTCAGTAGCTGTGGCTCAAAGGCTCTAGAGCACAGGCTCAGTAGTTGTGGTGCATGGGCTTAGTTGCTCCGCCGCATGTGAGATCTTCCCGGACCAGAGCTCGAACCCGTGTCTCCTGCATTGGCAGGCAGATTCTTAACCACTGTTCCACCAGGGAAGCCCTGGCATTGGGATTTTTTTTTTGTTTTTTTTTGTTTTTTTATGCGGTACGCGGGCCTCTCACTGTTGTGGCCTCTCCCATTGCGGAGCACAGGCTCCGGACGCGCAGGCTCAGCGGCCATGGCTCACAGGCCCAAACGCTCCGCGGCATGGGGGATCCTCCCGGACCGGGGCACAAACCCGTGTCTTCTGCATCGGCAGGCAGACTCTCAACCACTGCGCCACCAGGGAAGCCCTGGCATTGGGATTTTGATAGAGGTTATATTGAATCTGTAGCTCTCTTTGAGTAGAATTAATATTATTAACAATATTAAGTTTTCTAATCTATGAATACAAGATTTCTTTCCATTTATTTGTGTTTTTAATTTTTTTCAGCAACATTTTGTTGTTTTCAGTGTAGAAGTATTTTGCCTCCCTGGTTATGTTAATTCCTAAGTATTATATTAAATATTTTTAATGCTATTGTAAATGGAATTTTCTTAATTTCCTTTTAGGTTGCTTATTGTTAGTGTATAGAAATGCAACTGATTTTCATGTGTTGATTTTGTATACTGTAACTGCTGAATTTTTTTCTAACAGTTATTTTCCCCTGTGTGTGTGAAATGTTTAGAATTTTCTGCATATAAGATCGTATCTGCAAATAGATATTCTTTCCCATGTGGATGTCTTTTCAGTTTCTTGTTTAATTTTCTATTTAGAACTTCCAACACCATATTAAATAGGCATGGCAAGAGGAAGCATCTTTGTCTTGTTAATCTTAAAACGTTTGTAGTTTTTTACTGTTGAATATGATGTTAACTGTGGAATTTTCATATATGCCCTTTATTATGTTGAGGTAGTTCTTTCTATTCCTAGTTTGTTGTGCACTTTGTATCATGAAATGGTGTAGAATTTTGTCAGATGCTTTTTCTGCATCAATTGAGATGATCATTTTTTCCCCCCTTTCATTCTTTTTTTTTCCTCCCTTTCATTCTTTAATATGGTATATTACATTGATTGATTTTTATATGTTGAACCATCTTTGCATTCCAGGAGTAAATCCTGCTTGGTTATGTGTATTACTATTTTTAGTGTATTTAATTAAAAAAAAATTTGTAACTCCTTTCATTTTCTCCCCTTCTCACACATATATTCTAGTATAATTTTGCTTGGAATTGTGTACGTTTTTATAGACAAATTCAGGAAGAAAGAACACCTTTCCACTGAGTCTGAATTGCAAATAGCATGGAATATCCCTCCAGCTATTAAAGTTTTTTTTCTTTTTGAGTTCTACAGTTATTTTCCTCATTTAGGTCATGTGGTATTTTAGGTTTATTCTTAGACACTTTATATTTTGATTTTTTTTTTTTTTTTTTTTTGTGGTACGCGGGCCTCTCACTGTTGTGGCCTCTCCCGTTGTGGAACACAGGCACTGGACGCGCAGGCTCACGGGCCCAGCCGCTCCGCGGCATGTGGGATCTTCCCGGAGCAGGGCACGAACCTGCGTCCCCTGCATCGGCAGGCAGACTCTCAACCACTGCGCAAACAAGGAAGCCCTATATTTTGATTTTTAAATGTGTGTGGACATACCCTGAATCATTAACACAGACCTTTATAAGTCACTGATTTCTTTCTGCAAACATGGTTTTTGGACTAAAAGTAATGTTCCTATTCTTTTCCCTGTGTATATTTTTAGCTCATGTAATTATTTTCTAGTTTTTTTCACTAATGGGCTTAACAAAGTTACAGTAGAGGTTAGTGTCATAAAGAAAAAGTGAAATGATAATGTTACTAGTGTCTTAAATCTTTTGCTTAAATTCTCAGTAGGCTGTTGAAGATGTTATTTCTTTAACCTTTCATTTTATAATTGTAATCAGTGGAAATATAAAGTTTATTTTATAGAGCTTTTAGGTTAAGTATGTAGCAGTTTATCTTCAGATAAAATTGTAACAAATTACCGTATTCACAAATACAGATAGAAATATTTTGGTGGCAATCACTATACAAAAGAGTATATATCAGAATTCTTAATTTTAAAGTGTATTTAAATTACTTCCCTAAGGTATCAGTTCTTTTAAAACACTACTGTTTCAAAATGCTATATTTATGACATAAAATTGTGATCCACTAAAAACGGTGTGTGTGTGTGTATATATATATACACACACCCCGTCTGAAGTGTTCTTTTTTTTTTTTTTTTTTTTGGCGGTACGCGGGCCTCTCGCTGCTGTGGCCTCTCCTGCTGCGGAGCACAGTCTCCGGACGCGCAGGCCCAGCAGCCACGGCCCACGGGCCCAGCCGGTCCGCGGCACGAAGGATCCTCCCGGACCAGGGCACGAACCCGCGTCCCCTGCATCGGCAGGCGGACTCTCAACCGCTGCGCCACCAGGGAAGCCCCTAAAGTGTTCTTTTTTATCTCTTCTGCAATAGACTCCACTCTCAATTGATTTCTCAGCTGTGTTAACCTTTTAGAGAACTGTTCTATTTTTACTTCTCAAGAAAGGTACTGTAGTGAAGGTTAAAATTTGGAGAATAAGAAACTGACCTTATGTGCACTGTCATTTTTTTAATGTGCTTTCTTCAGCTTTTGATATTTTGAACCTTGGTATAGCTCAGGAAATAGTAGATCAAAGTTATCTATTTTAAACAACAAATGGCTGTACTTTCTGGATTCTTGACTGAGTCACTTACCTGTGAACTTTAAAAACATGTGAGGAAAATGTTCAGTTTTACTAAATTCCAAAAATGCAAAAAGGATTGAAGGGATAACAGGTGCATTTGGTACCAATTTTTTGTCTAGTCTTTCTTTTTTATTATTTTTTCATAGAGAAAAAATCCAGGTTTTGGCAAAACTTTTACTTAAACTTTGTTCTGAGGAAGTTTTTAATTAATTAATTAATTAATTAATTAATTTTTGTCCGCATTGGTTCTTTGTTGCTGCGCATGGACTTTCTCTGGTTGTGGCGAGCGGGGGCTACTCTTTTTTGTAGTACATGGGCTTATTGCGGTGGCTTCTCTTATTGCGGAGCACAGGCTCTAGGCATGCGGGCTTCAGTAGTTGTGGTATGTGGGTTCAGTAGTTGTGGCTTGTGGGCTCTAGAGTGCAGGCTCAGTAGTTGTGGTGCACGGTCTTAGTTGCTCCGTGGCATTGTGGGATTTTCCCAGACTAGGGATGGAACCCGTGTCCCCTGCATTGGCAGGCCGATTCTTAACCACTGTGCCACCAGGGAAAGCACTGTTTTTTTGTTTTGTTTTGTTTTTTTGTGGTACGCGGGCCTCTCACTGTTGTGGCCTCTCCCGTTGCGGAGCACAGGCTCCGGACGCACAGGCTCAGCGGCCATGGCTCACGGGCCCAGCCGCTCCACGGCATGTGGGATCTTCCCTGACCGGGGCACAAACCCGTGTCCCCTGCATCGGCAGGCGGACTCCCAACCACTGCGCCACCAGGGAAGCCCTGTTTTGTTTTTTAAAGCGGTTGTGACTCTGGCAAAATTAACAATCAATGGACGTATTTAAAAATCTTGAACTCTTTGATCTTAGTATCTCATCTTCTAAATGAAAATGATCTTTTTTTCTATTGTAATAAAACAGTAAGTTTTTTTTAGATTAGTTTTTTTTCCCTTCCACCTTCTCCCATACTTCAGAGTTATGGATAGTGCACTTATACTGCTGATTCTTTTTAGTTATAATATTAATGGCACAGAGCCATAGAAAGTAAGATTTAATCTCCTCAGAGCATAAGCTATTACCTTTATTATTTCTGTCCTTTTAAGTAATGTGGAATATTATGATTCATGTTAGAGTTAGAAGGAAAATGTACAGGCTCAATGAAATTCGACTGCTCACCTAGTAGTACAAAGGAAATGAAAGAGGTCGGAAATACGTTGATTTTGATTACAGGAAAGAAAGGGGGGGGGTGTAATCTAAATCCAGTACTATTTTGTACCTTTTTAAATTATATTTATTTATTTTTTCTTCCTCTGTTCTACAGTCTTCTAGATACTATAGGCTGTTTTCTGGTGAAAAGAGGAGGTTTCTAAGAAGCTTTTTTTTTTTTTTTGAGAAGCTTTTTAGAAGTAATGTGGGAACATGAGGAAGAACTGAGTTGAGGTCAGGGAAGCTATAAACCTTTGAGCGTTTTTGTGATGTGCTGTGCTCTGTGGGAGGCACTCAAAAAGGTCAAGCTTGAGAAACTTGCTTCTTAACAATGTGACTATTAACACTTAGCGTACCCTATTTTTGTTGAGTCTGTTGGGAAGATTTTTATTTAAAAGTTGATTGTATCCAAAAAAAGTTGATTGTATCTTGTGTTTATTTATAAAATGCTTATATTTTGTTCCTAGAGTTATACCAATTCCTTACAAATAACCAAAACACAAATATAGCAATAACAGAAAAACTTTGTTGCAAATGAAGAAATTTCACGGTAATTAGAAGGAAATTGGAATCTCTCCTTTGTAAAGAAAGTAGTCTTTGTTGTATCTTTGACATATAAGTTGTTTCGTACTATTCTCAGTTTCTTTTTTTTTTTTTTTTACAGTAATCATTTATTTATTTATTTATATATTTATTTTTGGCTGTGTTGGCTCGTCGTTTCTGTGCGAGGGCTTTCTCTAGTTGCGGCGAGCAGGGGCCACTCTTCATCGCAGTGCGTAGGCCTCTTCACTATCGCGGCCTCTCTTGTTGCGGAGCACAGGCTCCAGACGCGCAGGCTCAGTAGTTGTGGCTCACGGGCTTAGCTGCTCCGCGGCATGTGGGATCTTCCCAGACAAGGGCTCGAACCCGTGTCCCCTGCATTAGCAGGCAGACTCTCAACCACTGCGCCACCAAGGAAGTCCCTATTCTCAGTTTCTTGACTTCTGTTACCTCTTGAATCCACTCTACCAGCCTTTTGCCCTGTTACTCTAGGGAAACTGCTGTTATCAAAGTCACAAATGACCTGTTCCTTTCTAAATCAAATGTCATTTCTCACTTCTCACTCCTCATCTTACTTTGACCTATCGGCAGTATTTAATATGGCTAATCACCCTCTCTTCCATTAAACATTTTGTTCACTTTGCTTCTAGGATATTATGCTTACCTGATTTTTCTCCTACCTCTCTTGCCTCTCCTTTGAAGTTTCCTGTGCTAATTTTCCTTGTTTCTACTGCCTGTTAAGTGGTCAGTTCTTGGACCTGTTTTCTATCTAAACTTTTGTCCTTGGAAGATATACCATCTATATGCTGATGACTCCCACATTTATATCCTTAGTTTGGACCTTTCCCCCAAACCCCACACTCATAGACTCATATTGAATCACTCCCTTCATGTCTCCATTTGGGTGCCTAATGGGCATCTCAAATGTAACATGTCCACAACTGAGCTCCTATTACTATCCCCCTAAGCCTGCATTGCTCTGTGTTTTCACCATCCAGTGAATGGCAGCTCCATCTTTCCAGTTCAGTTCCTTTGAAGTCATCCTTGACAACTTACTCTCACATCCCATATCCAAAGTATCTGCAGAATATTTTTGGTGCTGCCTTCAGAATACATCCGGAATTCCAGTACGTCTCACCTCTTCCATTATCATCAATCTAGTAC